>NC_057794.1:54015034-54298515 GCF_018294505.1 Triticum aestivum
GGCCACCTCTCTCTTTGCCGTCAGCCAGCTCACGGCAATGAATCTTTGCCGTCAGCTGGCTGACGGCAAAGAGATGGCTGATGGCAAAGGCCTATTTTGCCATCCGGCGTTTCTTTGCCGTCTGCTTTTGGGTAGCTGATGGCAAAGAGCTTCTTTGCCGTCTGCGAGCAGACGGCAAAGAGCTGGCAGATGGCAAAGTAGCTGATTCCAGTAGTGAATGAGAGCGAGAAGAGAAGGAAAAAGCACGGTCGAACAACTATGATCAAGAAGTGATCCTAGAACAACCTACGTAAAGCATAACTCCAACAACGTGCTCACTTCCTGGACTCCGCAGGAAAGAGACCATCACGGTTACACACGCGGTTGATGTATTTTAATTCAGATCAACTTCAATTTTTCTACAAACCGGACATTAACAAATTCCCATCTGCCCATAACCGCGGGAACGGCTTTCGAAAGTTCAAATCCCTGCAGGGGTGTCCCAACTTAGCCCATCACAAGCTCTCATGGTCAACGAAGGATATTCCTTCTAGCGGGAAGACCCGATCAGACTCGGAATCCCGGTTATAAGACATCCTCGACAATGGTAAAACAAGTCCAGCAAGACCACCCGCTGTGCCGACAAATCCCGATAGGAGCTTCACATATCTCGTTCCCAGGGCACACCAGATTAGCTAAGCGTACGGGAGCCAACGTAACCCAAGTTGCCAAGGGACGGCCCCGCACGATGCTCTGGGTTGGACCAACACTTAGAGAAGCACTGGCCCGAGGGGTTAAAATAAAGATGACCCTTGGGTTGGCCGACCCAAGGGAAAGAAAAGGCTAGGTGGCGAATGGTAAAACCAAGGTTGGGCCTTGTTGGAGAAGTTTTATTCAAGGCGAACTGTCAAGGGGTTCCCATTATAACCCAACCGCGTAAGGAGCGCAGAATCCGGGAACATAACACCGATATGACGGAAACTAGGGCGGTAAGAGTGGAACAAAACACCAGGCATAAGGTCGAGCCATCCACTCTTTACCAACTATATAGATGCATTAATTAAATAAGAGATATTGTGATATCCCAACAAAATATCCATGTTCCAAACATGGAACAAACTCCAATCTTCACCTGCAACTAACAAAAATAAAAGGGGCTGAGCAAAGTGGTAACATAGCTAACAACGGTATGCCAGGACAAGGTGGGTTAGAGGCTTGGTTTAACAATATGGGAGGCATGATAAGCAAGTGGTAGGTATTGCAGCATAGGCATAGCAAAAGAGCGAGCATCTAGCAAGCAAAGATAGAAGTGATTTCGAGGGTATGGTCATCTTGCCTGAAATCCCACAAGGAAGAAGAACGAGTCCATGAAGAAGACAAACAGACATAGTCGAACGTGTCCTCACAAACGCGACGTTACCGGATTACCGAGAAGAAGTACACCGGAAAGAAAGCAAACAACATAGTAAACAACCATCACATCAACATGGCATGATGCACAACCAAGTATGATGCATGTCCAGTTTAAATATGCATGGCATGGCAAAGGGCACAAACAAAACTACAAGTTAAGTGGAGCTTAATATGCAACGAGTTGCATATTGACGGAACACCACATCAATTATTTAGTTCTCTCTCGTTTATGTACCCAACAATATTAAATGTTGTTAAACATGGCAAGAGGTGAAACATGAGTAAAATACACAGTTAGGCATTTTAAATGAGGCCGGAAACATCAAACAACAATTCCGGTAAATCTTCATGTGCATTTAGCAATTTAATGCAAACAACAATTTTAACCATTTAAATGTTATAAACATGATGCGGATGACATGTGCAAGTTTATGCCATTTTTATTAAAAGTTGACAAGAGCATTATGAAGCATTTGTCACCGTGGTGGAAAGGAAAGGGGTGGCACGGCGACGAATACAAAAATGATGCCACGACAACATATCGGTTATCCGGTAGCCCACGGGGATACCGGTGCAAAAGGAAGTGACGGGAGTGTGCAAAAGATGGTGGGGTGATCCCGGTTACCGGGTTCCCACGGGTCGACGGTGGTGCCAAGCGAGGGAAACAACTAACGTTCATGGCAGATACAACATCCAAACATGCATTCGTTCACGGGCAGTCGACTCGGGGTTATACCTTTGAAGTGTGCGTTTTGGAGCGCATCGGCTCGTAGAGGAAGTAGTCATTCTCACATGCTCTAGAGTCGACGGAAGAGGTTCTCACTATCTCGGCGACGATAGTTGTACATGTAGACGGTAGACGAACTTGACGGTTCCGTTACCCGGTTCTTCGGAGATGGAAGTAGTTGTACACGTTTTCGTAGAGGTTCGGGGTCAACGACACGGAACTTGACGTCCACGGGGTCTTCAAGGGTCGACGGTAGTAGTTCACGTTTGGTAGCCATTCGAGTCATCAGTGGAGGAACTTGGCGAATACAAATCCCTTCGGGGTTGTCGTGGTACTAAGGGTCTTCAGACTTGTTGGATCCGATGTCTCCAGGCGTAGGGGTACATGTTCGTTTACTCCACGGTCTTGGCGGATCCACGCGATGGTAGTGGTACTCGCGAAGAGGTACTCGGCGGTCGTCGTGTAGATGCTCACGGGGTCTTGGTGACGGTACTTGGTGTTCTCGTTCTGGCCGACCCAAAATGAAGCACGACAAAAGGGCTCTCGAGGCAGCAGCAAGGCAACTCATGCCCAACAGTGAAGCAACAAAATCGTCCACGGCGTGGTGACGTTGAGGAAGGTGAACTCGGGGTCCAGCACACGGTGACGGCGGTGGGACGCTGCTGCGCGAGCAGAGGAGGCCGAATGGGCATGTAGGAGTGGCGCGAGACGAGCAAGCAGCGTGCATCAGTGGAGCTTTGAGCTTGGCCGGCAGCGACCAGAGGAGGCTCGGCGGAGGCGCGGCGACGGCCTGAAGGTCGAGGTCGCCGGTGGGGGCCTGGTGGCCCGGCGGTGGACTCGCAGACCGGCGCGGCAGAGGCACGAGAGGGCGGCGGAGCTTGGCCTTAAGGGTGGTCACGGCCCGCGCGAGGGAGCATGGAGGCTGGAAGACGCTGTCCCCATCGCTCCTCGGCGTCCGCAAAGCGGCGCAGAGAGGTGGAGGTGACAGACGGCAGTGGCCTACTGGTCGCCGGCAGGGGAGGCTACAGTCGAGGAAGAAGGAGGCCGAGGCGCGGGGGTGCTCTGCAAGGAGAAGTAACAGGAGAGGCGGCGCGGGAGGCAGGCACTCCGGCGTGGACGAGCGCTAGTCGGAGAGAGAGGGGGCGCTGGGAGGACGGTGCTGTTGGGGAGGAAGGCGAGGTGATGGATCGGGCGAGCGGTGCAGCGAGAGGAGGGAGAGATGAGGAGCGGGCACTGCGGGAGAGAGAGGGTGAGATCGAGAGGAGGGAGTGGCGGCGCAAGGGAGGAGAGCAGGGTGCGGGCTATGTTAGAGGGTTAGGTGGGCCGGGGGAGTGGGCCTTAGAGCCGGCTAGGTTTAGGTGCAGCTGGGCCTAAATGGCCTGCTGGGCTCCCTTCTTTCCCTCTCTTGATTTCTAAAAACAGAAAAAAAACAAAGAAGGAAAAGGAGAAGAAAGGAGGTATTGGGGAAGAAGTAGGACACGCGTATAAATTTCCGGACCCACAAAACTGAGCTGGAACCAAGAAGATTGAAGTTGGCGCGAATGCAAGATTTAAATTCAAACTCTTTTGAATATCATTCAAATGGGTTTGAATTGGGGCTAGGTTTCAGAAGTGCTCAAAACATGTTGAGATTAAAGAAAAGAGCCTCGATAGATGGGAAAAGAATTTGGCAAAGTTAGAGAGTCCAAACTTGAAGCAGGAAAGGAAGGGATTTAATATGCACGTGTGTTGCGGTAAATTCCAAACTAATGGAATATTTTATATAGCTCCCTAAATATTGGGAGGGTATGTTTTAAAGAGAAAACACCATGTGAGTTCCCTCGATTTAAATAGATCAACTATCTATGCAATTTATTTAGTTGAGATGCAAAAGATTTATGACATGATATATCGATACAATGCACATGATGCAAAGATGAATGCAACAAACCAACAACTCACACGACGAAAACCCGGAAACCCTGGAAGGCATCTGAAGCTCCGGCCTTGGGGCGTCACAACATGAGCGTGAGCCATGGACATAGCACTATAGGTGGAATAGAATGGTGGTTGTGGAGAAGACAAAAAGGAGAAGATAGTCTCACACCAACTAGGCGTATCAACGAGCTATGGAGATGCCCGTCAATAGATATCAATGTGAGTGAGTAGCGATTTCCATGCAATGGATGCGCTAGAGCTATAAGTGTATGAACGCTCAACAAAAGAAACTAAGTGGGTGTGCATCCAACTTGCGTGCTCATGAAGACCTAAGGCATTTTGAGGAATCCCATCATTGGAATATGCAAGCCAAGTTCTATAATGTAAAATTCCCACTAGTATATGAAAGTGACAACATAGGACACTCTCTATCATGAAGATCATGGTGCTACTTTGAAGCATAAGTGTGGTAAAAGGATAGTAACATTGTCCCTTCTCTCTTTTTCTCTCATTTTTTTATTTGGGCCATTTCTCTTTTTTTATGGCCTCTTTTTCTTTCTCTTTTTTTTATTTTCCGTCCGGAGTCTCATCCCGACTTGTGGGGGAATCATAGCCTCCATCATCCTTTCCTCACATGGGACAATGCTCTAATAATGATGATCATCACACTTTTATTTACTTACAACTCAATAATTACAACTCGATTCTTAGAACAAAATATGACTCTATGTGAATGCCTTCGGCGGTGTATCGGGATGTGCAATGACTCATGAGTGACATGTATGAAAGAATTATGAACGGTGGCTTTGCCACAAATACGGTGTCAACTACATGATCATGCAAAGCAATAGGACACTGATGAAGCGTGTCATAATAAACGGAACGGTGGAAAGTTGCATGGCAATATATCTCGGAATGGCTATGGAAATGTCATAATATGTAGGTATGGTGGATGTTTTGAGGAAGGTATATGGTGAGTTTATGGTACCGGCGAAAGTTGCGCGGTACTAGAGAGGCTAGCAATGGTGAAAGGGTGAGAGTGCGAATAATCCATGGACTCAACATTAGTCATAAAGAACTCACATACTTATTGCAAAAAAATATTAGTTATCGAAACAAAGTACTACAGGCATGGTCCAAGGGGGATAGATTGGTAGGAAAATACCATCGCTCGTCCCCGACCGCCACTCATAAGACAATCAATAAATAAATCATGCTCCGACTATTGGAAATATGCCCTAGAGGCAATAATAAAAGTGTTATTATTATATTTCCTTGTTCATGATAATTGTCTTTTATTCATGCTATAACTGTATTATCCGGAACTCGTAATACACGTGTGAATACATAGACCAAAATATGTCCCTAGTGAGCCTCTAGTTGACTAGCTCGGTGTGATCAACAGATAGTCATGATTTCCTGGCTATGGACATTTGATGTCGTTGATAACGGGATCACATCATTAGGAGAATGATGTGATGGACAAGACCCAATCCTAAGCCTAGCACAAAGATCGTGTAGTTCGTTTGCTAGAGCTTTGCCAATGTCAAGTATCTCTTCCTTCGACCATGAGAGCGTGTAACTCCTGGATACCGTAGGAGTGCTTTGGGTGTATCAAACGTTACAACGTAACTGGGTGACTATAAAGGTTCACTACAGGTATCTCCGAAAGTATCTATTGTTTTATGCGGATCGAGACTGGGATTTGTCACTCCGCGTAAACGGAGAGGTATCTCTGGGCCCACTCGGTAGGACATCATCATATGCGCAATGTGACCAAGGAGTTGATCACGGGATGATGTGTTACGGAACGAGTAAAGTGACTTGCCGGTAACGAGATTGAACAAGGTATTGGATACCGACGATCGAGTCTCGGGCAAGTAACATACCGATAGACAAAGGGAATTGAATACGGGATTGATTAAGTCCTTGACATCGTGGTTCATCCGATGAGATCATCGTGGAACATGTGGGAGCCATCATGGGTATCCATATCCCGCTGTTGGTTATTGACCGGAGAACGTCTCGGTCATGTCTGCATGTCTCCCGAACCCGTAGGGTCTACACACTTAAGGTTCAATGACGCTAGGGTTATAAAGGAAGCTTGTATGTGGTTACCGAATGTTGTTCGGAGTCTCGGATGAGATCCCGGACGTCACGAGGAGTTCCGCAATGGTCCAGAGGTAAAGATTTATATATGGGAAGTCCTGTTTTGGTCACCGGAAAAGTTTCGGGCGATATCGGTAATGTACCGGGACCACCGGGAGGGTCCCGGGGGTCCACCAAGTGGGGCCACCTGCCCCAGAAGGTTGCGTGGGCCAAGTGTGGGAGGGGACCAGCCCCTAGGAGGGCTGGTGCGCCCCCCACAAGGGGGCCAAGGCGCAAGGGAGAGTGGGAGGGGGGCCCTAGTCCAGATGGGCCTTAAGGCCCACCTAGTGTGCGCCTCCCCTCTCTCCCCCTCTTGGCCGCCTCCCCAAGTCCCATCTAGGGCTGGCCGCACCCCTTGGGGTGGGAAACCCTAAAGGGGGAGGAGCCCCCTTCTCCCGTATATAAATAGAGGCCTGGGGCTGCCCATAGCACATGAGAACTTCTCCTCTCGTTGGTGCAACCCTGCCTCTCCTCCTCCTCCTCTCCCATGGTGCTTGGCGAAGCCCTGCGGGATTGCCACGCTCCTCCACCACCACCACGCCGTTGTGCTGCCGCTGGATGGAGTCTTCCTCAACCTCTCCCTCTCTCCTTGCTGGATCAAGGCATGGGAGACGTCACCGGGCTGTACGTGTGATGAACGCGGAGGTGCCGTGCGTTCGGCACTTGATCATCGGTGATTTGAATCACGATGAGTACGACTCCATCAACCCCATTCACTTGAATGCTTCCGCTTAGCGATCTACAAGGGTATGTAGATGCACTCTCCTTCCCCTCGTTGCTGGTTTCTCCATAGATAGATCTTGGTGACACGTAGGAAAATTTTGAATTTCTGCTACGTTCCCCAACAGTGGCATCATGAGCTAGGTCTATTGCGTAGATTCTTTGCACGAGTAGAACACAAAGTAGTTGTGGGCGTTGATGTTGTTCAATATGCTTACCGTTACTAGTCCAATCTTGTTTCGACAGTATTGTGGGATGAAGCGGCCCGGACCAACCTTACACGTACTCTTACGTGAGACAGGTTCCACCGATTGACATGCACTTGGTGCATAAGGTGGCTAGCGGGTGCCAGTCTCTCCCACTTTAGTTGGAACGGATTCGATGAAAAGGGTCCTTATGAAGGGTAAATAGCAATTGGCATATCACGTTGTGGTCTTGCGTAGGTAAGAAACGTTCTTGCTAGAAACCCATAGCAGCCACGTAAAACATGCAAACAACAATTAGAGGACGTCTAACTTGTTTTTGCAGGGTATGCTTTGTGATGTGATATGGCCAAGAAGAATGTGATGAATGATATGTGATGTATGAGATTGATCATGTTCTTGTAATAGGATTCACGACTTGCATGTCGATGAGTATGACAACCGGCAGGAGCCATAGGAGTTGTCTTTATTTATTGTATGACCTACGTGTCATTGAAGAACGCCATGTAACTTACTTTACTTTATTGCTAAACGCGTTAGCCATAGAAGTAGAAGTAGTCGTTGGCGTGACAACTTCATGAAGACACGATGATGGAGATCATGATGATGGAGATCATGGTGTCAAGCCGGTGACAAGATGATCATGGAGCCCCGAAGATGAAGATCAATGGAGCTATATGATATTGGCCATATCATGTCACAACTATATAATTGCATGTGATGTTTATTATGATTATGCATATTGTTTACTTAGGACGACGGTAGTAAATAAGATGATCCCTTACAAAATTTCAAGAAGTGTTCTCCCCTAACTGTGCACCGTTGCTACAGTTTGTCGCTTCTAAGCACCACGTGATGATCGGGTGTGATGGATTCTTACGTTCACATACAACGGGTGTAAGACAGTTTTACACAGCGAAAACACTTAGGGTTAACTTGACGAGCCTAGCATGTACAGACATGGCCTCGGAACACGGAGACCGAAAGGTCGAGCATGAGTCGTATAGTAGATACGATCAACATGAAGATGTTCACCGATGATGACTAGTCTGTCTCACGTGATGATCGGACACGGCCTAGTTGACTCGGATCATGTAATCACTTAGATGACCAGAGGGATGTCTATCTGAGTGGGAGTTCATAAGATGAACTTAATTATCCTGAACATAGTCAAAAGACCTTTTGCAAATTATGTCGTAAGCTCGCGCTGTAGTTCCACTATTTAGATATGTTCCTAGAGAAAATATAGTTGAAAGTTGATAGTAGCAATTATGCGGACAGTAGAAAGCTTATGTCCTTAATGCACCGCTCAGTGTGCTGAACCCCAAACGTCGTTTGTCGATGTTGCGAACATCGGACATACACGTTTTGATAACTACATGATAGTTCAGTTAAATGGTTTAAGTAGAGGCACCAAAGACGTTTTCGAAACATCGCGGAACATATGAGATGTTTCAAGCGATGAAATTGGGATTTCAGGCTCGTGCCCACGTGAAGAGGTATGAGACCTCCGACGATTTTCTTATCCTACAAACTAAGGGAGAAAAGCTCAATCGTTGAGCTTGTGCTCAGATTGTCTGAGTGCGACAATCACTTGAATCGAGTGGGAGTTGATCTTCCAAATGATATAGTGATGTTTCTCCAAAGTAATTGCCACCAAGCTACTAGAGCTTCGTGATGAACTATAACATATCAGGGATAGATATGATGATCCTTGAGGTATTCACGATGTTTGACACCGCGAAAGTAGAAATCAAGAAGGAGCATCAATTGTTGATGGTTGGTGTAACCACTAGTTTCAAGAAGGGCAAGGGCAAGAAGGGATACTTCATGAAACGGCAAATCAGCTGCTGCACCAGTGAAGAAACCCGAGGTTGAACCCAAATCCGAGACTAAGTGCTTCTGTGATAAGGGGAATAGCCGCTGGAGCAGAATTACCCTAGATACTTGGTAGATAAGAAGGCTGGCAAGGTCGATAGAAGTATATTGGATATACATTATGTTAATGTGTACTTTACTAGTACTCCTAGTAGCACCAGGGTATTAGATACCGGTTCGGTTGCTAAGTGTTAGTAACTCGAAATAAAGAGCTACGGAATAAACGGAGACTAGCTAAAGGTGAGCTGACGATATATGTTGGAAGTGTTTCCAAGTTTGATGTGATCAAACATCGCACACTCCCTCTACCATCAAGATTAGTATTAAACCTGAATGGTTTATTGAATCTCGATCGTAGTGATATACATTTTCATGCCAAAAGATATAAGATAGTAATGATAGTACCACTTACTTGTGGCACTGCCATGTAAGTCATATTGGTATAAAACGCATGAAGAAGCTCCATGTTGATGGATCTTTGGACTCACTCGTTTTTGAAAGGTTTGAGACATGCGAACCATGTCTATTGGTGTATGTGCATGAAGAAACTCAATGCAAATGGACCATTTGGACTCACTTGATTTTGAATCACTTGAGATATCCAAATCATACCACATGGGCAAGATGACTGAAAAGCCTCGTTTTCAGTAAGATGGAACAAGATAGCAACTTGTTGGAAGTAACACATTTTGATGTGTGCAGTCCAATGAGTGCTGAGGCATGCAGTGAATATCGTTATGTTCTTACTTCACAGATGATTCGAGTAGATGTTGAGAATATTTACTTGATGAAACACAAGTCTGAATTATTGAATGGTTCAAATAATTTCAGAGTGAAGTAGAAGATCATTGTGACAAGAGGATAAAATGTCTATGATATGATCATAGAGATGAATATCTGAGTTACGAGTTTTGGCACACAATTAAGACGTTGTGGAAATTGTTTCGCAATTAATACCGCCTGGAACACCATAGTGTGATGGTGTGTCCGAACATCATAGTTGCATCCTATTAGATATGGTGCGTACCATGATGTCTCTTATCAAATTACCACTATTATTCATGGGTTAGGCATTAGAGACAACCACATTCACTTTAAATAGGGTACCACGTAATTCCGTTGAGATGACACCGTATGAATTATGGTTTGGAGAAACCTAAGCTGTCATTTCTTAAAGGTTTGGGGCTGCGACGCTTATGTGAAAAGTTTCAGGTTGATAAGCTCGAACCCAAAGCGGATAAAATGCATCTTCATAGGACACCCAAAACAGTTGGGTATACCTCCTAATTCAGATCCGAAAGCAATATGGATTGTTTCTTGAATCGGGTCCTTTCTCGAGGAAAGGTTTCTCTCGAAAGAATTGAGTGGGAGGATGGTGGAGACTTGATATGGTTATTAAACCATCACTTCAACCAGTGTGTATTAGGGCACAGGAAGTTGTTCCTATGGCACCTACACCAATTGAAGTAGAAGCTTATGATAGTGATCATGAAACTTCGGATCAAGTCACTACCGTACCTCGTAGGGTGACAAGGATGCGTACTACTTCAGAGTGGTACGGTAATCCTGTCTTGAAGGTCATGTTGCTAGACAACAATGAACCTACGAGCTATGGAGAAGCGATGGTGGGCCCAAATTCTGACAAATGGTTAGAAGCCATGAAATCCGAGATAGGATCCATGTATCAGAACAAAGCATGGACTTTGGTGGACTTGCCCGATGATCGGCAAGCCATTGAGATAAATGGATCTTTAAGAAGAAGACGGACGTGGATGGTAATGTCACCATCTATGAAGCTCGACTTGTGGCGAAGAGTTTTTTCACAAGTTCAAGGAGTTGACTACGATGAGATTTTCTCATCCGTAGCTATGCTTAAAGTCCATCGGAATCACGTTAGCACAAGCTGCATTTGTGAAATCTGGCAGATGGATGTCAAAACGAGTTTCCTTTCCAGTCGTAAGGAAAGGTTGTATGCGATACAATCAGAAAGTTTTGTCGATCCTAAGAATGCTAAAAGGTATGCTGGCTCCAGCAATCCTTCTAAGGACTGGAGTAAGCATCTCGGAGTTGGAATGTACGCTTTGATAAGATGATCAAAGATTTTGGGTCTATACAAAGTTTATGAGAAACTTGTATTTCCAAAGAAGTGAGTGGGAGCACTATAGAATTTCTGATGAGTGTATGTTGTTGACATATTGATGATCAGAAATGATGTAGAATTTCTAGAAAGCATATAGGATTATTTGAAAGGTGTTTTTCAATAGAAAACCTGGATTAAGCTACTTGAACATTGAGCATCGAGATCTACAAGGATAGATCAAAAACGCTCAATAGTACTTTCAAATGAGCACATACCTTCACATGATCTTGAAGGTGTTCAAGATAGATCAGTCAAAGAAGGAGTTCTTGCCTGAGATGTAAGGTATGAAGTTAAGACTTAAAGCTCGACCACGGCAGAATAGAGAGAAAGGACGAAGGTCGTCCCCTATGCTTAAGACATAGGCTCTACAGTATGCTATGCTGTGTACGGCACCTGAAGTGTGCCTTGCCATGAGTTAGTCAAGGGGTACAAGAGTGATCCAAGAATGGATCACAGACAGCGGTCAAAGTTATCCTTAGTAACTAGTGGACTAAGGAATTTTCTCGATTATGGAGGTGGTAAAAGAGTTCGTCGTAAAGGTTACATCGATGCAAGCTTAACACCTATCCGGATAGCTCTAAGTAGAGATACCGGATACGTACAATGGGGCAACAATTTAGAATAGCTCCAAGTGGAACAGTTATTTGGAATGGCTCCAAATAGAACGTGGTAGCTACATCTAGGAGATGACATAGAGATTTGTAAAGCACGCACGGATCTGAAAGGTTGAGACCCGTTGACTAAAACCTCTCTCACAAGCAACATGATCAAACCCAAAACTCTTTGGATGTTGGTCACATGGTGATGTAACCTGTCAGTGTTAATCACATGGTGATGTGAACTAGATTATTGACTCTAGTGCAAGTGGGAGACTGTTGGAAATATGCCCTAGAGGCAATAATAAAAGTGTTATTATTATATTTCCTTGTTCATGATAATTGTCTTTTATTCATGCTATAACTGTATTATCCAGAAATCGTAATACACGTGTGAATACATAGACCACAATATGTCCCTAGTGAGCCTCTAGTTGACTAGCTCGGTGTGATCAACAGATAGTCATGATTTCCTGGCTATGGACATTTGATGTCGTTGATAACGGGATCACATCATTAGGAGAATGATGTGATGGACAAGACCCAATCCTAAGCCTAGCACAAAGATCGTGTAGTTCGTTTGCTAGAGCTTTGCCAATGTCAAGTATCTCTTCCTTCGACCATGAGAGCGTGTAACTCCTGGATACCGTAGGAGTGCTTTGGGTGTATCAAACGTCACAACATAACTGGGTGACTATAAAGGTGCACCACAGGTATCTCCGAAAGTATCTATTGTTTTATGCGGATCGAGACTGGGATTTGTCACTCCATGTAAACGGAGAGGTATCTCTGGGCCCACTCGGTAGGACATCATCATATGCGCAATGTGACCAAGGAGTTGATCACGGGATGATGTGTTACGGAATGAGTAAAGTGACTTGCCGGTAACGAGATTGAACAAGGTATTGGATACCGACGATCGAGTCTCGGGCAAGTAACATACTGATAGACAAAGGGAATTGAATACGGGATTGATTAAGTCCTTGACATCGTGGTTCATCCGATGAGATCATCATGGAACATGTGGGAGCCATCATGGGTATCCAGATCCCGCTGTTGGTTATTGACCGGAGAACGTCTCGGTCATGTCTGCATGTCTCCCGAACCCGTAGGGTCTACACACTTAAGGTTCGATGACGCTAGGGTTATAAACGAAGCTTGTATGTGGTTACCGAATGTTGTTCGGAGTCTCGGATGAGATCCCGGACGTCACGAGGGGTTCCGGAATGGTCCGGAGGTAAAGATTTATATATGGTAAGTCCTGTTTTGGTCACCGGAAAAGTTTCGGGCGATATCGGTAATGTACCGGGACCACCGGGAGGGTCCCGGGGGTCCACCAAGTGGGGACACCTGCCCCAGAAGGTTGCGTGGGCCAAGTGTGGGAGGGGACCAGCCCCTAGGAGGGCTGGTGCGCCCCCCACAAGGGGGCCAAGGCGCAAGGGAGAGTGGGAGGGGGGCAAACCCTAGTCCAGATGGGCCTTAAGGCCCACCTAGTGTGCGCCTCCCCTCTCTCCCCCTCTTGGCCGCCTCCCCAAGTCCCATCTAGGGCTGGCCGCACCCCTTGGGGTGGGAAACCCTAAAGGGGGCGCAGCCCCCTTCTCCCCTATATAAATAGAGGCCTGGGGCTGCCCATAGCACATGAGAACTTCTCCTCTCGTTGGTGCAGCCCTGCCTCTCCTCCTCCTCCTCTCCCATGGTGCTTGGCGAAGCCCTGCGGGATTGCCGCGCTCCTCCACCACCACCACGCTGTTGTGCTGCTGCTGGATGGAGTCTTCCTCAACCTCTCCCTCTCTCCTTGCTGGATCAAGGCGTGGGAGACGTCACCGGGCTGTACGTGTGATGAACGCGGAGGTGCCGTGCGTTCGGCACTTGATCATCGGTAATTTGAATCACGACGAGTACGACTCCATCAACCCCGTTCACTTGAACGCTTCCGCTTAGCAATCTACAAGGGTATGTAGATGCACTCTCCTTCCCCTCGTTGCTGGTTTCTCCATAGATAGATCTTGGTGACACGTAGGAAAATTTTGAATTTCTGCTACGTTCCCCAACACCGACTTCATCACATAACGGTGCACCATACGTGCATGCTATGGGAATCACAAACTTTAGAACTAGTATTTCTCAAATTCACAACTACTGAACTAGCATTACTCTAATATCACCATCTTCATATCTCAAAGCAATCATCAAGTATGAAACTTCTTATAGTATTCAATGCACTTTTTATGATAGTTTTTATTATACCCATCTTGGATGCCTATCATATTAGGTCTAATTTTATAGCCAAGGAAAATTACCATGCTATTCTAAAAGACTCTCAAAATAATATAAGTGAAGCATGAGAGATCAATAATTTCTATAAAATAAAACCACCACCGTGCTCTAAAAGATATAAGTGAAGCACTAGAGCAAAATTATCTAGCTCAAAAGATATAAGTGAAGCACATAGAGTATTCTAATAAATTCTGATTCATGTGTGTCTCTCCCAAAATGTGTGTACAGAAAGGATGATTGTGGTAAACTAAAAAGCAAAGACTCAAATCATACAAGACGCTCCAAGCAAAACACATATCATGTGGTGAATAAAAATATAGCATCAAGTAAAGTTACCGGTGGACGAAGACGAAAGAGGGGATGCCTTCTGGGGCATCCCCAAGCTTAGGATTTTGGTTGTCCTTGAATTTTACCTTGGGGTGCCTTGGGCATCCCCAAGCTTAGGCTCTTGCCACTCCTTGTTCCACAATCCATCAAATCTTTACCCAAAACTTGAAAACTTCACAACACAAAACTCAACAGAAAATCTCATGAGCTCCGTTAGTATAAGAAAACAAACCACCACTTCAAGGTACTGTAATGAACTCATTCTTTATTTATATTGGTGTTAATCCTACTGTATTACAAATTCTCTATGGTTCATACACTTCGATACTAGCCATAGATTCATCAAAATAAGCAAACAACACACGAAAAACAGAATCTGTCGAAAATAGAACTGTCGTGGTTTTGTCACGGCAGATGTCCTTGTGAAAGGACTTAGTCGTGGAGCCATCACTACAGGTTAACTTAATGGGGTTAAAAGCTGACAAGGCACGCGAGAGTTTTATACTGGTTCGGCCCCTTACGATGAAGGTAAAAGCCTACTTCAGTTGTGATGGAATTGCTAGGGTTTCGATGACTAGGGAGCGAATCCGCTTTGCCTGGCTCTCGAGTTGTTGTGTGTTGTCCCTCAACCGCTGCCGGGTCGTCCCTTTATATACATAGGTCGACGCCCGCAGGCTTACAGAGTCCCAGGGCTGGATCATCAACGTGTCCGGCTCGGTATCTATTCCTTCTACCTTACAATACAAGTTATATATTAATGTCGGTTTATGTCTACAGGCCTTAAACCGCCTTTGGGCCTTGGGCCTTCATAAAGCGCCACCATCCTTGTCTTCATGGGCTCTGAATAAAATAAACATCATACATCCAATAGTAATATCCCCAACATTAGGCTCCAGATTGATTTGAACTTTTTCATGTCAATCTTCAACACTTAGAAAAATTCTTCCCCTTGCACCTTCGCATAAATCTTGTAAACCGCTGTGACGTCATCCCCCAGATCTGCAGTAAACCACCATAATGACACCTATTTATTGAAGCCAAATATACCCCTTATTAATGAGCATCCAACCATCGAGGCGACAACTTTATTAAACATCCATTTTTTGAGATCCTCGATTCTTGTGCCTATTGCTTATCTCTTTGCCTTATAAATAGGGTTGAAGATCTCTTTCTTTTTCCTTGTGTTGCCTCTTCGTATCTTCCATCACTAAACCGCCGATTCATTTATTCTTTCACTTCTTCCATCACTAAACTCCGATTTAACAATATGCATATACCTCTGCTTTTGCTTATTGCTTTACCATTCATAACTGCATCGGCCTCTGATTTAACCATTTTATCTTCTTAAATTCCTTTCTATTTACCCTGTTATGCTTTATGCCTTGTCAATTACGAATCGTAAACCGGCAGTAATCTTTTCCAGCTCTTCATTTGCAATGGCCAAACAATTTTATTCTTGTAACTGGGTCCCCTCCCGGGTTACTAAGGTGCAATTGGAAGGATGTGTCAAGATTGGCACTTTAGCAAAGCGGAGTGAAATCAAGTTGCGTGTCCCTGGCCCAGAAAACCCTCCTACCCCCAGAGATGGCGAAGTGGTAGTGTTTGTTGACCACATAGGTTGCGGCTTTAAACCGCCTGGATCCAAATTCTTCCGTGACATACTTGCCAATTTCCAGATTCACACTCAAGACATTGGACCAAATTATGTGTCCAACATTTGCAATTTTCAAGTATTTTGTGAAGCATACCTGCAAGAGGAGCCAACTGTTGAGCTATTCCAAGACTTCTTCCGCTTGAACCGCCATACTGAATTTGTGGATGGGCCCAATACCGAACTGGGCGGCGTTCCAATTCAGAAGAGGAAAGATGTCAGTTTCCCTCATGCCAAACTCCATAGCCATCCGAAAGAATGGAACCATACTTGGTTTTATTATAAAGACACTTCCCCTAATGACGAAAATCCTTTGCCGGGTTACCGTCCCCACAGGTTTACGAACACTCATCCATTTCCGCATCGGTTGAGTACTCAAGAACGGGCTACTTATGCTACACGGCTCTCTAAGCTCAGGGCCTTTATGGCTAACGGTCTGTGAGGAGTTGATTTTATTCGCTGCTGGATCTCATGGAGCATATTACCCTTAAGCCATCGCTCCGGTTTAATGTGTGGGTATACTGGTGATGAAAATGACCCTCAACGTCACATTAATATCCAGCTAGAAGAAGCTAAAGTTACTAAAGCTATGAAGAAGATATTGAATGAATCGGAGGCTGTCTGTAGCCAGACCGGGTTAAGCCCCTTCTACACCAAGAACAAACCACCAGCTGTAAGCATTGCACTGGCTCTGCTTTATACCTGGTATTCTTAACTATGCAATCTTTAATACATTTCGTCCATCTTCTGACAGGACAATGATTCATTTTGGAAAAAGAAACCCAAAGATAAACCGGCGAAAACCCCTCGTCTTAAGACGAAGGCGGTCAAGAACCCTGCCAAGAAGAAGGCAATTGAACCCATCGATTTTGACCTTGACGACGATCCTGATGATCTGGACGTAGAGGTAGAACTTGACTCTCTTGGTTCATTTTTTTATACACCTCATTGAAAACGATTATTATCAGGATGACGCGGAAGGTAGCCATGCTGATGACGCAGAGGTAATTAATCCTTCCTCCGGTTCAAACACTAGATCAACACAGAAAGTCCGTCAAACATTCCGGAAAATAAATTTTTCTCATCCTCTTGCTCATTTGGACCCAAAATTTCTTTTGAAGAAGCAGCGGCACGAAGCTCGCCGTACAACCCGGCACAGCGGCCAAGTAATCACCTCAGCCGGTTTACCGGACACTCCAGTTCGGAAACGTCAACCTAAGTTCTAATCCACTTCTAATACCTCTTATCCCAAGGCAGGTTATTTCTGACAACCTCTTAATCCGTCCGATTCAAATTATCAGGGAACGCCTCATTCATCCTCTGGCGAGTCGACAGCCACACAACTCCCTCCTCTTACGACTGTTGTTGGTAAGTTTTAATTGAATATTTTGACGCTTTATATTTGCATGTTGTATTCATCCTTGCATCTTTTCCATTTTAGAGCCAAGGCTAGACCCAGCAAGAAAGCTCGGGTGAATAAACCGTCTGATGACTTGGTTGTTGAACCGGAGCAAACTACAGAACCGGAAGGTCCCCATGCAAACAGTGTGTTTGATGAACCACCCCCTCCAGATCATGATTTGAATGAGGAAGCAGAAACTGAAGTAGCAGACCTTGCCGATAAACCGACGAGTCCGGTCCATAATGATGATGGACCATCTAGTCCGGCTAAGGCTACTGATATCCCAACAACTCCAACGAAGACTACTGGTTACAAGGAAGATGATGTTATCATTACTGGTGTTGGCCATACCTCTCCTGGCAACCCTGTTGTTTTATCCAAACATAGCACTAAGGAAAAACGTGTTGCAATGGAAAAAGGCAAATGGAGCACCGATTTATCAAGCTATGCCCACCTCATTGCTCAAGAACTCCACTCTGGCTTTCTAAACCGTCCGCACACAAATCATGACTATGAAGCCGGTTTAGTGAATCTGATGAAGGAGCGCTATGAGGTACTTTCATCACTTTTCCTTTCTTAAATCCAATTTGTAAGTGCCAACTCTAGTAGCCCCCAAGGGTCGGTTTATGATGGCAATCATAAATTGGGACTTTGCAATATCTTAACCCTTGCATGCTTATCTTTCACATGTCAGGTGGTTTTTAAAATAAACCGGTACTTTATCATTGTGTTCCTGTACTTTTCGCCTGTGTAGTCCCCAAGGGCCGGTTTACCTTTCCAAGGTGAACCGGGACTTTAGTTACTGTTACTTTTGAGCAGATGTACATTAGCCCCCAATTGCCAAGTGCATAACTTGTTATACGCTTGGTACTTCAAATATACATAGCCCATTGATGATGTATCTTGTCTTTGTAGGCCGAGCTGAGTAAGAAGGATGCCCAAACTGCTGACCTTCAGGAGAACATTAAATCTCAGCAAGCAGAGGCTTCCAAAGACAAGGAAGAACTGACTAATGAATTAGCAGCCATGGAGAAACTGAAGGAAACCTTTATGAAGGAGTGTGCAGACTGGGACACAGAGAAGGCCGCTTTATAGAAGAAAGCTGAAGACGCAGTAGCAGCTCTTAAACCGGTGGTTGAAGAACTGACCGGTTTAAAGTGGCAGATTAACGCCATGAACTTTGTTGTATTTGGTAAGTATCCTCATATGAAGTTTTTTCAATTCATACTATCTCATCAATGGTTGGTTTACTAATGCTTACCATGACAGGGACCGACATTACTCATCTGGGCTCTAACATGCGGATGAAGCTCAAGGCTGCCTATACTTTTATAGAACAGCTGTATTCCGGATCCCAATGAGCTACTTGCACTGCTGCTTATAACGGGCCTCCTCCAATGCTGATAAAAGAAACCATCGAAAAGATGTCCATGTTGCCTGCCCGGTTGGATGAACTAAAGGGATCAGCTGCAAGGTCAGGCGCGCTGACTGCGCTAATCCGAGCCAAGGCGTGGATTCCAGATCTTGAACCGGCAGTTATTGGCCAAGGCTATCCCGGCATAAAAGAAGATGGTTCAGAATTCAACAATGATGATCTCCAAAGGCTGACAAGGGAACCGCGACCCATTGCATGCAAATTGGCAGATGAAACGGATCTGTCTCATTACCAGCCGGTTTATGATGTTGATTAGAAGAGATATCCTGCGGCAACACATGACGTAGAAGATCTTGTTCCGCTAATTCGTAAGCACCCTTATGCCCCTGACATTGATCCTTCCAACCTTATAAGTGAAGAGGCTGTGTTCCAAGCTTTAACTGGAATCGATTGGACGACGATTGATTTCCAGCCACTAGGTAGAGAGGAGGAGGATGCGCTAACTCAAGATGATCCTAAATCTTCAAGTCGTCCAGATGTTGAATCCTAAATCGGAGGCCGGTTTATCTGTCATAGTCTGCCACTCGTTATTGAAACAATTATTTTGTGTGGGCTTTTAAAGCGCCTTGTAATAGGCTAGCTTAAACACTTATCTATTATGCTATCGAGCATGTTTATTTTGCTTGATACTGATAACTCGCCATGCCCTTGGAATCTATTATATGCATAGTCAATTGCGGCTTTATTTAATTTGTTCCTGCATATAAGAACTTGAAAGTGTCCTAGTGGTTTACCATTGGACGGGTAATGATGCCCAAAATATATGCATAGCTTGGAGGTATAACCAAGACTGTAATAATCAGATATAAAATACATGATACCTGTGATATATCTCGTTGGATGAACAACTGTTGTTATAATAAGGGTGATAACACCAATCTGGAGTATTGATGATTACTTTCATCCTTGCCGGTTCATATCAAAATCGTACCGGGTTATGATAAACACTGGTTTGTTCATATAATTCTGATGACTTCTAGCCAAAACCAGACCGGATCAAATTAATGCCGGATTGTAACTAATCATGTACTAACAACTTAGCGTTCAAAGCCATGCCGGGTTGTAATAGACACCGGTTTATCAGAAAATGTTCATAAATCCTTTATCAAAAGAGGTTAAACATTGCAAAAAAAATACCAGAAAAATACACAAGGCTTTTCATGGGCTGCCGGGCCATAAATCGAGGCTTTTCATGGGCTGCCAGGCAACTAAGTTAAACCATTTTTAAAAGCCTTTTAAGATGGACCTTAATCTTTAACCAATCATCGTTTTAACTTTGACAAGTTCAAGGTCTATGAGATTGACTTGTCAAACGTTTGATGGGTCATACCAGGTTTACCTGGACGAAGTGGCTTACTTAAATAGGCAGGATAACCCGGGGTTTTAGGTGAATACACCTAGCTTCCAAGCCTGACTTGATATCCTATTGCAAAGGTGCAGACTCTTTGTTCTTTGAGAAGCAAAGAGCCCCTAAGCAACATTTGAGTTGTGCTTGATGGGTGCTTATGTTTGAGTTGTGCTGGTGCAACACTCTCTTTGGCCCCACATAATTTCCTTTTTGGCTTTAAACCTATCAAGAGGTGTAGCTATGGTGCAAATACAACCAAGCCCCCTAGTTATTACCCTTTGGCTTTAAGACGATCAAGAGGTGTAGCTAAGGTTCAGATATGACCAAGCCCCCTAGTGATTTCCTTTTATATATGTGTCTTGACAAGCCGGAACAACAGAACTCCGGTTTGTAAACAGAAGCCCCCATGAAAACACATGATGTAAAACAAACAGAGACCCCGCTTTAGCTGAGGCTCCGGTTTATTATATTGACTATAATATATACATTGTCATAAGTATGTACATAAAAAAGAGCCTATAGCTCAAGTATAGTAAGGCCTAAGATGAGCTATATTCCACGGCCGCTGGGTCTCCTCCTCTGATTTACGTGAGCCTTTGTGCTCTCGGACATCAATAAGGTAGTATGATCCATTGTGCAAATTTTTCCTGACCACAAAAGTCCATTCCCAAGGTGGGGATAACTTGTGCATATCAGTCTAATCCTAGATGAGCCAGAGCACCAGATCGCCTTCTTGAAAAGTCCAGGTTTTAACCCGGCGGCTGTGATAACGTCGCAGATCTTGTTGGTAAATCGCCGAATGTGCTGCCGCAAGATCATGCTCCTCATCTAACAGGTCCAGTGACTCCTGACGTGCTTTCTCGTTATCAGCTTCAACATAAGTCTCCACATAGGGCGAGTCATGACGTATGCCACTAGGGAGAACCGCTTCTGCTCCGTAAACCATGAAGAAAGGCGTGTAACCCGTAGATCTGTTTGGTGTGGTGTTGATGCTCCATAACACGGAAGGTAACTCCTCCACCCAACAACCTGGCGTCCGCTTTAAAGGAACCATAAGCCGGGGCTTGATACCTCTCAAAATTTCTTGATTGGCCCTTTCTGCCTGACCATTAGATTGGGGGTGAGCCACTGATGACACGTCAAGCCGGATGTGCTCTCGTTGACAAAATTCCTACATGGCACCCTTGGAAAGATTAGTACCATTATCAGTGACAATGATGTGTGGAAAACCAAACCAGAATATCACCTTTTTGATGAATTGAACTGCCGTGGTTGCATCACACTTACTGACTGGCTCTGCCTCTACCCATTTGGTAAACTTATCAACTGCTACCAACGGGTGAGTCTTCTTATCCTGGGACCTCTTAAAAGGTCCAACCATACCGAGCCCCCAAGTTGCAAACGACCAAGTTATTGGAATCATTCTTAACTCTTGGGCCGGAACATGGGCAGGGCGTGCAAACTTTTGACAACTGATACGTCTCCAACGTATCTATAATTTTTGATTGTTCCATGCTATATTATATTCTGTTTTGGACATTATTGGGCTTTATTATACACTTTTATGTTATTTTTGGGACTAACCTACTAACTGGAGGCCTAGCCCAGAATTGTTGTTTTTTTGCCTATTTTAGGGTTTCAGAGAAAAGGAATATCAAACAGAGTCAAGACGGAATGAAACCTTCGGGAACGTGATTTTTGGAACGAACAAGATCCAGGAGACTTGGAGCCTATGTCAAGCAACCAGCAGGGAAGCCACGAGGTAGGAGGGCGTGCCTACCCCCCCCCCCCCCAAGGCATGCCCTCCACCCTCGTGGGCCCCCTGTCGCTCCACCGACATACTCCTTCCTCCTATATATACCTACATACCCCCAAACAATCAAATACGGAGCCAAAACCCTAATTCCACCGCCATAACTTTCTGTATCCACGAGATCCCATCTTGGGGCCTGTTCCGGCGCTCCGCCGGAGGGGGCATCGATCATGGAGGGCTTCTACATCAACACCATAGCCTCTCCGATGAAGTGTGAGTAGTTTACCTCAGACCTTCGGGTCCATAGTTATTAGCTAGATGGCTTCTTCTCTCTTTCTGGATCTCAATACAAAGTTCTCCCCATCTCTTGTGAAGATCTATTTGATGTAATCTTCTTTTGCGGTGTGTTTGTTGAGACCGATGAATGGGTTTATGATCAACTTTATCTATGAACAATATTTTAATCTTATCTGAATTCTTTTATGTATCATCGGTTAACTTTGCAAGTCCCTTCGAATTATCAGTTTGGTTTGGCCTACTAGATTGATCTTTCTTGCAATGGGAGAAGTACTTAGCTTTGGGTTCAATCCTGCGGTGTCCTTTCCAAGTGACAGTAGGGGCAGCAAGGCACGTATTGTATTGTTACCATCGAGGATAACAAGATGGGGTTTTTATCATATTGCATGAATTTATCCCTCTACATCATGTCATCTTGCTTAAGGCATTACTCTGTTCTTATGAATTTAATACTCTAGATGCATGCTAGATAGCGGTCGATGTGTGGAGTAATAGTAGTAGATGCAGGCAGGAGTCGGTCTACTTGTCTCGGACGTGATGCCTATATACATGATCATACCTAGATATTCTCATAACTATGCTCAATTCTATCAATTTCTCAACAGTAATTTGTTCACCCACCGTAAAATACTTATGCTCTTGAGAGAAGCCACTAGTGAAACCTATGGCCCCCGGGTCTACCTTCCATCATATTAATCTTCCTACACTTAGTTATTTCCTTTGCTTTTTCCTTTGCTTTTATTTTACTTTGCATCTTTATCATAAAAATACCAAAAATATTATCTTATTATATCTATCAGATCTCACTCTCGTAAGTGACTGTGTAGGGATTGACAACCCTTTATCGCGTTGGTTGCAAGGATTTATTTGTTTTGTGTAGGTGCGAGGGACTTGCGCGTAGCCTCCTACTGGATTGATACCTCGGTTCTCAAAAACTGAGGGAAATACTTGCACTACTTTGCTGCATCACCCTTTCCTCTTCAAGGGAAAACCAACGCAGTGCTCAAGAGGTAGCAAGAAGGATTTCTGTCGCCGTTGCCGGGGAGGTCTACGCAAAAGTCAACATACCAAGTACCCATCACAAACCCTTATCTCCCGCATTACATTATTTGCCATTTGCCTCTCGTTTTCCTCTCCCCCACTTCACCCTTGCCGTTTTATTCGCCCTTCTTCTCTTTTTCTTTCCATTTGCTTTGATGTCTTACTTGGCTCGTTTGCTCGTTTGGTTGGAATAGTTGTTTATTTATTACTAAACAGAGAACCTAAGATCTATGGATCCTCATCCGCTTGCTAATATTTTTAAGAGATCCAATTATGATGAAACAATTGCTAGTGAGTTTTGTGCACTAGATTATCTTTATGAAGTTTTGCTTGAAATTCGTGAATCTGAAAAGTGTGATGAATTACTTTATGAAGCGATTCACGATAGATCTTTGAATAAAAAGCATGATTGCAATGATTTTATTATAAATTATATTTATGTAAATTGTGCTAATAATATGCAGAACCCTAATCTTGGGGATGCTAGTTTTGCTATGTCCTCTACTTGTTGCAATGATCATGATTGGGGTGATTCTTCTTATGATCTTGAAAATTTATTTAAGCCCCATGATGAATATGAGATTGATAATAGTGTTTGCAATATTATTGAAAGTGGGTTTGTAAGAGTGTCAACTTTAGATCCCACATATTTGGAGAATGTTCAATCTTATGAAATTTTTGATAAAAGTGGGTTTGGAGAGGTCATGACTTTAGTTATTGTTAATCCCACTATTTTGGAAGAGTGTCAACTTTGCATGCATGTGGATTGTGTTGAAAATATTTCATGTGATAGCTATTTTGTTGAATTTTCTTATCATCCTACATATAATTATTATGAGAGAGGAAAATATGGTGATAGAAATTTTCATGTTACTAAATTACCTCTCGTTATGTTGACATTGCTACTGTTCCTTTCCGCTTCCTTGCATATGCTAGTTTTTGCTTGCCTTGATAATTTGTTTACCTATAAGATGCTATGTGTAGGAAGTATGTTAGACTTAAATGTGTTTCTCAAGTGTTTTATGATTCTCTCTTTGTGCTTCAATTCTTGTCTTTCATGTGAGCATCATTGAAATATTATGCCTAGCTATAAGGCTTTAAAGAAAAGCGCTTGTTGGGAGTCAACCCAATATTTATCCTTGATGTTATTCAATAAATAATTTATATAGCCTCTATTTTGTTTGTGTTTTTGAAGGAAATATGCCCTAGAGGCAATAATAAAGTTATTATTTATTTCCTTATATCATGATAAATGTTTATTATTCATGCTAGAATTGTATTAACCAGAAACATAATACATGTGTGAATACATAGACAAACAGAGTGTCACTAGTATGCCTCTACTTGACTAGCTCGTTGATCAAAGATGGTTATGTTTCCTAACCATAGACATGAGTTGTCATTTGATTAACGGGATCACATCATTAGGAGAATGATGTGATTGACTTGACCCATTCCGTTAGCATAGCACTTGATCGCTTAGTTTGTTCCTATTGCTTTCTTCATGACTTATACATGTTCCTATGACTATGAGATTATGCAACTCCCGTTTACCGGAGGAACACTTTGTGTGCTACCAAATGTCACAACGTAACTGGGTGATTATAAAGGTGCTCTACTGGTGTCTCCGAAGGTACTTGTTGGGTTGGCGTATTTCGAGATTAGGATTTGTCACTCCGATTGTCGGGGAGGTATCTCTGGGCCCTCTCGGTAATGCACATCACTTAAGCCTTGCAAGCATTGCAACTAATGAGTTAGTTGCAGGATGGTGTATTACGGAACGAGTAAAGTGACTTGCCGGTAACGAGATTGAACTAGGTATTGAGATACCAACGATCGAATCTCGGGCAAGTAACATATCGATAACAAAGGGAACAACGTATGTTGTTATGCGGTCTGACCGATAAAGATCTTCATAGAATATGTGGGAGCCAATATGAGCATCTAGGTTCCGCTATTGGTTATTGACTGGAGACGTGTCTCGGTCATGTCTACATTGTTCTCGAACCCGTAGGGTCTGCACGCTTAAGGTTTTGAAGACAGTTATATTATGAGTTTATGAGTTTTGATGTACCGAAGGAGTTCAGAGTCCCGGATGAGATCGGGGAAATGACGAGGAGTCTCGAAATGGTCGAGACGTAAAGATCGATATATTGGATGACTATATTCGGACATCGCAAAGGTTCCGAGTGGTTCGGGTATTTTTCGGAGTACCGGAGAGTTACGGGAATACGTATTGGGCCTTATTGGGCCATACGGGAAAGAAGGAAAAGGGCCTCAAGGGTGGTCGCACCCCTCCCCTTGGTCTGGTCCAAATTGGACTAGGGAAGGGGGATCCCCTTCCTTCCTTCTCCTTTTCCCTTCCCTTTCCTTCCCTCCTACTCCTACTACTTGGAAGGGCTCCGAGTTCTACTAGGAAAGGGGGAATCCTACTCCCGGTGGGAGTACGACTCCCCTAGGGCGCGCCATAGAGAGGGCCGGCCCCTCCCCTCCTCCACTCCTTTATATACGTGGCCAGGGGGCACCCCATAGACACACAAGTTGATCTTCGTGATCATTCTCTTAGCCGTGTGTGGTGCCCCCCTCCACCATAATCCTCGATAATATTGTAGCGGTGCTTAGGCGAAGCCCTACGACGGTAGATCATCAAGATCGTCACCACGCCGTCGTGCTGACGGAACTCTTCCCCGACACTTTGCTGTATCAGAGTCCAGGGATCGTCATCGAGCTGAACGTGTGCTAGAACTTGGAGGTGCCGTAGTTTCGGTGCTTGATCGGTCGGGTCGTGAAGACGTACGACTACATCAACCGCGTTGTGCTAACGCTTCCGCTTCCGGTCTATGAGAGTACGTAGACTACACTCTCCCCTCTCGTTGTTGTGCATCACCATGATCTTGCGTGTGCATAGGAAATTTTTGAAATTACTACGTTCCCCAAAAGTGGCATACGAGCCTAGGTTTTATGCGTTGATGTTATGCACGAGTAGAACACAAGTGAGTTGTGGGCGATATAAGTCATACTGCTTACCAGCATCTCATACTTTGGATCGGCCATATTGTTGGATGAAGCGGCCTGGACCAACATTACGCGTACGCTTACGCGAGATTGGTTTTACCGCTGTGCTATGCACACAGGTGACTATCGGGTGTCAGTTTCTCCAACTTTAGTTGAACAGCGTGTGGCTACGCCCGGTCCTTGCAAAGGTTAAAACAGCACCAACTTGACAAACTATCATTGTGGTTTTGATGCGTAGGTAAGAACGGTTCTTTCTCAGCCCATAGCAGCCACGTAAAACTTGCAACAACAAAGTAGAGGACATCTAACTTGTTTTTGCAGGGCATGATGTGATGTGATATGGTCAAGACGTGATGAGATATAAGTTTTTGTATGAGATGATCATGTTTTGTTGAAGTTATCGGCAACTGGCAAAAGCCTTATGGTTATCTCTCTATTGCATAAGATGCAAGTGCCAAATAATTGCTTTACTTTATCACTATGTGATAGCAATAGTTGCAAGAGCAATTGTTGGCGAGACAACCATGTGACGACACATTGATATAGATCAAGATGATGGGATCATGGTGTCATGCCGGTGATGATGGAGATCATGACGATGCTTTGGAGATGGAGATCAAAGGCACAAGATGATGATGGCCATATCATGTCACATATTTTGATTGCATGTGATATTTATCTTTTATACATCTTATTTTGCTTAGTTCGATGGTAGCTTTATAAGATGATCTCTCACTAATTATCAAGGTACAAGTGTTCTCCCTGAGTATGCACCGTTGCGAAAGTTCTTTGTGCTGAGACACCACGTGATGATCGGGTGTGATAGGATCTATGTTCAATACAGTTGCACACGCGCAATACTCAGGTTAAACTTGACGAGCCTAGCATATAACAAATATGGCCTCGGAACACTGAGACCGAAAGGTCGAGCGTGAATCATATAGTAGATATGATCAACATAGTGATGTTCACCATTGAAACTACTCCATCTCACGTGATGATCGGACATGGTTTAGTTGATTTGGATCACGTGATCACTTAGAGGATTAGAGGGATGTCTATCTAAGTGGGATTTCTGAAGTAGTATGATTAATTGAACTTTAGTTTATCATGAACTTAGTCCTGTTAGTATTAGCATATCTATGTTGTAGATCAATAGCTCGTGTTTAGCTCCCCTGTTTTATTTTTGATATGTTCCTAGAGAAAACTAAGTTGAATGATGCGGATTGGATCCGTGATCTGAGGTTTATCCTCATTGCTGCATAGAAGAATTATGTCTTTGATGCACCACTAGGTGACAAACCTATTGCAGGAGTAGATGCAGATGTTATGAACATTTGGCTAGCTCAATATGATGACTACTTGATAGTTTAGTGCACCATGCTTAAACGGCTTAGAATCGGGACTTCAAAGACGTTTTGAACGTCATCAACCATATGAGATGTTCCAGGAGTTCAAGTTAATATTTTAAGCAAATACCCGAGTTGAGAGATATGAAGTCTCCAACAAGTTCTATAGCTAAAAGATGGAGGAGAATAGCTCAAGTAGTGAGCATGTGCTCAGATTGTCTGGGTACTACAATCGCTTGAATCAAGTGGGAGTTAATCTTCCAGATAAAATAGTGATTGATAGAATTCTCTAGTCACCATCACCAAGTTAGTAGAACTTCGTGATGAACTATGATATGCAAGGGATATCGGAAACGATTCCCAAGCTCTTCGTAATGCTGAAATCGACGAAGGTAGAAATCAAGAAAAATATCAAGTGTTGATGGTAGACAAGACCACTAGTTTCAAGAAAAGGGAAAAGGGAAGAAGGCGAACTTCAAGAAGAATGGCAAGCAAGTTGCTGCTGAAGTGAAGAAGCCCAAGCCTGGTCCTAAGCCTGATACTAAGTGCTTCTACTGCAAAGGGATTGGTCACTGGAAGCGGAACTGCCCCAAGTATTTGGTGGATAAGAAGGATGGCAAAGTGAACAAAGCTATATTTTATATACATGTTGTTGATGTGTACTTTACTAGTGTTTATAGCAACCCCTCGGTATTTGATACTGGTTCAGGTTCTAAGAGTAGTAACTCGAAATGGGAGTTGCAAAATAAACAGACACTAGTTAAGGGTGAAGTGACGATGTGTGTTGGAAGTGGTTCCAAGATTGATATGATCATCATTGCACACTCCCTATACTTTCGGGATTAGTGTTGAACCTAAATAAATTTTATTTGGTGTTTGCGTTGAGCATAAATATGATTGGATCATGTTTATTGCAATACGGTTATTCATGTAAATTAGAGAATAATTGTTGTTCTGTTTACATGAATAAAACCTTCTATGGTCATACACCCAATGAAAATGGTTTTTTGGATCTCGATCATGGTGATACACATTTTCATAATATTGAAGCCAAAAGATGCAAAGTTAATAATGATAGTGCAACTTATTTGTGGCACTGCCATTTAGGTCATATTGGTGTAAAGCGCATGAAGAAAAACCATGCTGATGGGCTTTTGGAATCACTTGATTATGAATCAGTTGATGCTTGCGAACCATGCCTCATGGGCAAGATGACTAAGACTCCGTTCTCTGGAACAATGGAGCGAGCAACAGATTTGTTGGAAATCATACATACTGATGTATGTGGTCCGATGAATATTGAGGCTCGTGGCAGGTATCATTATTTTCTGATCTTCACAGATGATTTGAGCAGATATGAGTATATCTACTTGATGAAACACAAGTCTGAAATATTTGAAAAGTTCAGAGAATTTCAGAGTGATGTGGAGAATCATCGTAACAAAAATAAAAGTTTCTACGATATGATCGCAGAAGTAAAATATTTGAGTTACGAGTTTGGCCTTCAGTTAAAACAATGTGAAATAGTTTCACTACTCACGCCACCTGGAACACCACAGTGTAATAGTGTGTGAGGGAGTCCTGGATTAGGGGGTGTCCAGATGGCCGGACTATACCTTCAGCCGGACTCCTGGACTCTGAAGATACAAGATTGAAGACTTCGTCCCGTGTCCGGAAGGGACTTTCCTTGGCGTGGAAGGCAAGCTTGGCGATACGGATATGTAGATCTCCTACCATTGTAACCGACTCTATGTAACCCTAACCCTATCCGGTGTCTATATAAACCGGAGGGTTTTAGTCCGTATGACATCACATTCGTACACAATCATACCATAGGCTAGCTTCTAGGGTTTAGCCTCTCTAATCTCGTGGTAGATCTACTCTTGTACTACCCATATCATCAATATTAATCAAGCAGAACGTAGGGTTTTACCTCCATCGAGAGGGCCCGAACCTGGGTAAAACTTCGTGTCCCTTGCCTCATGTTACCATTCGGCCTAGAAGCACAGTTCGGGACCCCCTACCCGAGACCCGCTGGTTTTGACACCGTCATTGGTGCTTTTATTGAGAGTTCCTCTGTGTCATCGCCGTCAGGCTCGATGGCTCTTACGATCATCAATAGCGATGCAGTCCAGGGTGAGACCTTCCTCCCCGGACAGATCTTCGTCTTCGGTGGCTTCGCACCGCGGGCCAATTCACTTGGCCATCTGGAACAGATCGAAAGCTACGCCCCCGGCCGTCAGGTCAGATTTGGAAGTCTAAACTACACGGCTGATATCCGCGGGGACTTGATCTTCGACGGATTCGAGCCACTGCCGAGCGCGCTGCACTGTCATGACGAGCATGATCTAGCTCTGCCGCCGAACAATGCCTTGGAGGCCGCACCCGCATCGGCTTCGACCCTTAATTCAGAGCCTACTGCGCCGATCGAGGATGAGCGGTTGGATGCCGCCTCGGGGGCTACGATCCCAACAGCGATCGAGCCGAACACCAGCCCCGCACTCTGTGAGACTTGTGACTCCAAGAAGCCAGACTCCTCTCCGGACTCCGAACCCTCCGCGCCCCTGCCGATCGAATCCGATTGGGCACCAATCATGGAGTTTACTGCTGCGGACATGTTTCAGCACTCGCCTTTCGGCGATATTCTAAAGACACTGAAGTCTCTCTCTTTATCAGGAGAGCCCTGGCCGGACTACGGTCAGCAAGGTTGAGGTACGGACGATGAAGAAATTCAAAGCCTACCCACCACCCACTTTGTAGCCACTATCGACGATTTAACCGACATGCTCGACTTCGACTCCGAAGACATCAACGGTATGGACGCCGATGAAGGAGACGATGAAGAACCAGTGCCTATTAGGCCTTGGAAAGCCACCTCGTCATATGACATATACATGGTGGACACCCCAAAAGATGGAGATGGCGATGGAACAGCGGAGGATGACCCCTCCAAGAAACAGCCTAAGCGCCGGCGTCAGCGGCGCCGATCAAAATCCCTCCAAAACAAATACGGCGATTCCAGCACGGGAGATAATAATACTCCCGAAAGTGCTGAAGAAAACCCCCTCCAGCAAGATTTAGCACAGGAGGATGGAGAAACCAGCCCTCATGAGAGAGCGACAGACAGAGAGGTCAAGGATGATAATTATATGCCTCCCTCCGAAGACGAGGCAAGCCTCGACGACAACGAATTCGTCGTGCCAGAGGATCCCGTCGAGCAAGAGCGTTTTCAACGCAGACTTATGGCCACGGCAAGAAGCCTCAAGAAAAAACAGCAACAACTTAGAGCTGATCAAGATTTGCTAGTCGACAGATGGACTGAAGTCCTTGCGGCTGAAGAGCATAAGCTCGAACGCCCTTCCAAGAGCTACCCAAAGCGCAGGTTGCTACCCCGATTAGAGGAGGAAGCACCTGATGCAGCCTACCGGCCACCTCGTGGCCGTGACAGAGAGGCCTCTCGTCCCTCCACACAAGCTGCACCCCGTACCAAGGCACGGGAATATGCGTCGGACTTACAAGATAGGTTGGAGGACAAAGCAAGGAAAACAAGATCGATCTACGGATCGCGTGGGCGCCCCATGGCTCAAGACGGTAACCGTCACGCCGGCCACAAATTTGGCAGGGCCAAACACAGTAGACAAAGCTCATTGGAGCTACGTCGTGATATAGCCCAGTACAGAGGCGCCGCACACCCACTATGCTTCACATACGAAATAATGGATCATCAAATCCCCGAGGGTTTCAAACCCGTAAATATCGAATCATATGATGGCACAACAGATCCTGTGGTATGGATCGAGGATTATCTCCTTCATATCCACATGGCCCGCGGCGATGATTTCCACGCCATCAAATACCTCCCACTCAAGCTTAAAGGACCAGCTCGGCATTGGCTTAATAGCTTGCCAACAGGATCAATAAGTTGTTGGGAGGACCTGGAAGCCGCATTCCTCGACAATTTCCAGGGCACTTATGTGGGACCCCTAGACGCTGATGACCTAAGTCACGTAATTCAGCAGCCAGAGGAATCGGCCAGGCAATTCTGGACACGGTCCCTAACAAAGAAAAATCAAATAGTTGACTGTCCGGACGCTGAGGCCCTAGCAGCCTTCAAGCACAATATCTGTGACGAGTGGCTTGCCCGGCACCTGGGACAGGAAAAGCCGAAGTCTATGGCAGCACTCACGGCACTCATGACCCGCTTTTGCGCGGTAGAAGACAGCTGGCTTGCTCGTAGCAACAATATGACCAAGAACCCTGGTAATTCAGATACCAGGGAAAGTAATGGCAGGTCGCATCGCAACTAGCAGAAGCGCCACATTAACGGCAACAATGCTGAGGATACGGCAGTTAATGCCAGATTCGGAGGCTCTAAATTCGGTCAGCGGAAAAAGCCATTCAAAAGGAATCCTAGGGGCCCATCCAGTTTGGACCGAATACTCGACCGCTTATGCCAGATACATGGCACCCCCGAAAAGCCGGCCAATCACACCAACAGGGATTGTTGGGTGTTCAAGCAGGCAGGCAAGTTACATGCCGAAAATACAGACAAGGGGCTGCATAGCGATGACGACGAAGAGCCCCGGCCGCCGAACAACAGTGGACAGAAGGCTTTTCCCCCACAAGTGCGGACGGTGAACATGATATACGCAACCCACATCCCCAAGAGGGAGTGGAAGCGCGCGTTAAGGGACATATATGCGGTAGAGCCAGTCGCCCCAAAGTTCAACCCATGGTCCTCCTGCCCGATCACCTTTAATCGAAGGGACCACCCCACTAGGATCCGTCATGGCAGATTCACTGCATTGGTTCTAGACCCAATTATTGACGGATTTCATCTCACTAGAGTCCTTATGGACGGCGGCAGTAGCCTGAACCTGCTTTACCAGGATACAGTGCGGAAAATGGGCATAGATCCCTCGAGGATTAAGCCCACCAAAACGACCTTTAAAGGCGTAATACTAGGTGTAGAGGCCAATTGTACAGGCTCAGTCACACTTGAAGTGGTCTTCAGATCTCCGGGTAACTTCCGAAGCGAGGAGTTAATCTTCGACATAATCTCATTCCGCAGTGGTTATCACGCACCGCTCGGACGAACCGCATTCGCCAAGTTCAAGGCGGTACCGCACTACGCATACCTTAAGCTCAAAATGCCAGGCCCTCCAGGAGTAATTACGGTCAATGGAAACACCGAACGTTCCCTCCGAAAGGAGGAGCACACGGCGACCCTTGCAGCGGAAGTACAAAGCAGCCTCTCCAGGAAGTTCTCCAGGCCGGCCATTAAACGATCGGACACCGTCAAGCGCGCCCGGAGTAACCTACAACAAGACCGCCTGGCACGACCCGAGCAGGCGTAGCAATGCGGCCCCAACCCCAGCCCTCGCAAAAATGCGATACCAGTACTTTGCGTACATAACTATGCTCTAGAAATACCATGGGTACAAGGGGAGGGGCACCATCACGGCATGCCCGAAACACGGCTTAAACCGCACCAGGCCTGTTCGGAAGGCCTGTTCGGCAGTTCAATTTCCGCACAAACGATGAAAGAACCAGAGAAGCAGACAAAACACGCCGCATTACGGAACTCCCAGGTGGTCTCTATCACGAGCAGTATACCTGTTTCGCATACTATTCCGCAGCTTGCCCCTGGACCGGACATGTTACATAGTCCAACCTTTTGCTTACCGCATTATTTGTATCGTCCTGCTTTGATCGCAGCCCTCTTTAATAAACAGTGCATAGCTTTTGTCTATTTTTGCATTACTCTTTTTTTATATGTATATATGTTCCTTAACGAAATATTGCACCCGTACACTTTGGTACGGCCTAAATACACCAGGGGCTTTCGTACCCCTCAATATGGTGTGAGAAGTCCGAACACTTTAACAAGTGCGGCACCCCGAACTTATAGCATTATATGCATCGGCTCTGAATCATGTCTTGGGTCAATAGTTGGGTTTGCCCGGCTCCTATGTTTTGGTCCCTTACGTTCCGCTATATCTGCTAAGGTAGCACTAGGAGAACCACTGCGATTGTGCCCCAGTTGAGCTGGGTCGAGCACCTCAGTGTAGAAAGCTAAAACTGACTGTCAAGATGAAGCGAGAGCTGGTCGCTGTTCGAGAGGTTTTTTCGAGTCCCTAAAGACTTATGCCGCTTAGAGCGAGGAGCCGGCTCTATCCAGCCAAGCCATGGATAGCTCCCCGAACTCAGTATTCCGAATACCAGGGGCTTCGCCGAAATTTAAAATTATAGAATTCCATGGCTAAGTGAGAGTGTTCAAGCATTATAGTATGATTGCCTTGTTCGTTGGGCTGAGCGCCTCCCTCGAAGGACCCAAGCATGGGAAAAAGAGCGCTCAGGTTTATCCCCGAACACCCCAGCACTAGCGGCACGGGGGCAGAAGACGACAACTCGCCATCTCTCATAATTGATAAACAGCCGCACAGAAGGTAATATTTTAAATTCAAACAGCATTGCTTAGCGCATATGAACAAGTTTTCAGCGCACAGGACAAAACGAGCGAGTTTTACTCAAAAATTACATCTATGGAACATTCATCCGCCACAAGGCAGGCACCCTTCAGCACATCCTTATAATAATTTTCGGGCTTGCGATGCTCTTTCCCCGCCAGTGGCCCATCCTTCACAAGCTTCTCAGCATCCAGCTTGCCCCAGTGCAACTTAGCATGGGCAAGGGCCCTACGGGCGCCTTCAATGCAGACGGAGCGCTTGATGACTTCGATCCTTGGACAGGCCTCCACCAGCCGCCGCACCAGCCCGAAATAGCTCCCAGGCTGAGCCTCTCCAGGCCACATCCGAACTATGAGGCCCTTCATGGCCTGTTCGGCCGCCTTGTGGAGCTCAACCAGTTGCTTCAGCTGGTCGCTCAGGGGAACGGGGTGTTCGGCCTCAGCACACTGCGACCAGAACACCTTCTCTGTCGAGCTGCCCTCCTCGGCTTGATAGAATGTGGCGGCATCGGACACACTCCGGGGAAGATCTGTGAACGCTCCTGGAGAGCTCCGGATTCGGGTAAGTAACAAGTAACTCACGTTTATGTGTTTGCTTTGCATAAAGAATGCCTTACCCGCCGCTATCTTCTTCACCTCATCCAACACCTGGAGGGTTTTTTGGGATTCGGCCTTGGCAGACTTGGCATTTTCAATAGCCGCCGCAAGCTCGGACGCTCGCGTCTTTAAGTCAAGCTCCAAACTCGCATGTTTTTCCATGAGAGCCTGGAGCTCTTGCCGCACCTTGCCAACCTCGGCCTCATACTTCTCCCGCTTGGTGCGCTCCGTGGCTGCCCTCTTCTCGGCCTCGACCAGCGCTTGCTTAAGGGTCGCCACCTCAGACGTGGCCCCTACAATAGCCATGATAATCCTGTTATTTTTTGCAATTGCACCTTTCTATATATATTTAAACAAGGTATTTCTTACCTTCATTGTCCTCGAGCTACTTCTTGGCATGCCCGAGCTTTTGCTTGGACCGCTCAAGGTTCTGCTTTAGCGCGTCCACTTCCGCGGTCAGTGCGGCGGACGCAAGCAGAGAAGCCTGCATATGCATATTGACTCCTTTTTTGTTAGACTCCTTTGAATTTTATTTGATCCTCTATTCGGTTTTTCTTCCCGAACGCCAAACAAAGTATCAGGGGCTACTGTCTATGCGGTAATATTATTTACACATTCTTTACTTACCTCAAAGCCTGTTAAAAGGCTAGTACAAGCTTCAGTCAGTCCGCTCTTGGCGGACTGAACCATCTGGACCACCGCACTCATAATGGTGCGGTGCCCCTCGTCGATGGAGGCGCCTTGGAGCGCCTCCAGCAGATTGTCTGGCGCCTCCGGTTGGACAGGGGTCACCGGCACGATGGGCTTGCTCCTCTTGGAAGGAGGTCCCCCGCCGGACTATGGAACCTTTGAAGATTCCGGAGCAGTGTCCGGCCTAGAGCCGGACTTGGAGCCCTGGGGGGTTTCATCCCCTTTACTCCTGGAGTCCGGGAGGTCGCCTTGCGGCGCCTCCAGGACCAGCTCCTCCCGGCTTGAAACCTGTTGGGACAACACTTCGGTGCCATCCGTAGGGCTGGGGGAGGAAGCCATCGGAAGCGAGTTCACATCTGACGAGTCCAGTGAGCCACTCGACGACGCGTCAAGCCGGTCTTTGGGTGGCTGCAAAAACATATTCGACATAAGGGAAAGCTGTGCAATAAACGAATACTATGAATTACTCTGGTATCCGGATACTTACAATTTCGCCAGGGGCTTGGCCCTGGTCGGCCACTCTTCTCCGCCGTCGTCGACGTCGGTGGAGTAGTCAGGAGGAAGGGTTCTCCGCTTCTTGGACCCTCCGGCCTCCCCAGAGAGGGCGGACTTCCTTTTCTTCCCTTCCCCTGCTGGAGGGGCAGAGGTCTCTTCTTCCTCCTCATCTTCATGGGAGGAGTGCGCCTTGGAACCATCGGATGATGGATCCGACACCTCCTGGCGCCGGGCACTCTTTCGAGTCCCCGTGGCCTTTTTTGCGGCCTTCTTCTCCGGCACCACATAGGGTGCCGGAACCAGCAGCTTCGCAAAACGGGCATCAGCTGGGTCTTCGGGCAAGGGAGCCGGACAGCTGATCTATCCGGACTTCACCTTCCAACTCTGTCAAAGGGAAGGGAGCTTACATCCCACATTGAGTGAAACTATGGAAAACCAATACCCTGTAAAAAGGTACAAACAACTTACCGTGCTAGCGTGACGCTGCGCGCTGAATCCGCGATCCTCGGTGGCGGATGCGGGAGCCTCGCGCCCTTGAAAAGCACCTTCCAGGCATCTTCGTACATAGTGTCGAAGAGCTTGCTCAGAGTTCGGTGCTGCGCCTGGTTGAACTCTCACAGATTGAAGGCTCGTTGTTGACACGGGAGGATCAGGCGGATGAGCATAACCTGGACTATGTTGACGAGCTTGAGCTGCTTGTCCACCAGGATTTGGATGCATGTTTGCAGTCCAGTTACCTCTCCTTTATTGCCCTATGACAGGCCCGTCTCTTTCCAGGACGTGAGCCGCGTTGGGGGTCCGGACCGGAACTCGGGGGCTGTGACCCACTTAGGGTCGCACGGCTCGGTGATGTAAAACCACCCCAATTGCCACCCCTTCAGGGTCTCCACAAAGGAGCTCTCGAGCCATAAGACGTTGGGCATCTTGCCCACCATGGCGCCTCCGCACTCCGCCTAGTTGCTGCGCACCACCTTTGGCTTGACATTAAAAGTCTTGAGCCATAGGCTGAAATGGGGGTGGATGTAGAGAAAAGCCTCGCACACGACGATAAACGCCGAGATGTTGAGGACAAAGTTCGGGGCCAGATCGTGGAAATCCAGGCCATAGTAGAACATGAGCCCCCGGACAAATGGGTGAAGAGGGAACCCCAGTCCGCGGAGGAAATGGGGGAGGAACACCACCCTCTCATGGGGCCTAGGGGCGGGTATGAGCTACCCCTTTTCGGGAAGCCGGTACGCGATGTCGTTGGACAAGTATCCGGCCTTCCTCAGTTTTTTGATGTGTCCCTCCGTGACAGAGGAGACCATCCACTTGCCTCCCGCTCCGGACATGGCTGGAGAAGGTGAAGCCTGTATTTACAAGAAAGTGAGTGGGAGCACTACAACATTTCTGATAAGTATATGTGAATGACATATTGTTGATCGGAAATAATGTAGAATTATTTTGCAAAGCATAAAGGAGTGTTTGAAAGGAGTTTTTCAAAGAAAGACCTCGGTGAAGCTGCTTACATATTAAGCATCAATGAGATCAAGACGCTTGATAAGTTTTTTCAATGAATACATACCTTGACAAGATTTTGAAGTAGTTCAAAATGGAACAGTCAAAAAGGAGTTCTTGCCTGTGTTACAAGGTGTGAAGTTGAGTAAGACTCAAAACCCGACCACGGCAGAAGATAGAGAGAGAATGAAAGTTATTCCCTATGCCTCAGCCATAGGTTCTATAAAGTATGCCATGCTATGTACCAGACCTATTGTATACCCTGCCCTGAGTTTGGGAAGGGAGTACAATAGTGATCTACGAGTAGATCACTGGACATTGGTCAAAATTATCCTTAGTGGAATAAGGATATGTTTCTCGATTATGGAGGTGACAAAAGGTTCGTCGTAAAGGGTTACATCGATGCAAATTTTGACACTGATCCAGATGACTCTAAATCTCAATCTGGATACGTATTGAAAGTGGGAGCAATTAGTAGAATAGCTCCATGCAGAGCATTATTGACATAGAAATTTTCAAATACGGATCTGAATGTGGCAGACCCGTTGACTAAACTTCTCTCACAAGCAAAACATGATCACACCTCAGTACTCTTTGGGTGTTAATCACATAGCGATGTGAACTTGATTATTGACTCTAGTAAACCCTTTGGGTGTTGGTCACATGTCGATGTGAACTATGGGTGTTAATCACATGGTGATGTGAACTATTGATGTTAAATCACATGGCGATGTGAACTAGATTATTGACTCTAGTGCAAGTGGGAGAGTGAAGGAAATATGCCCTAGAGGCAATAATAAAGTTATTATTTATTTCCTTATATCATGATAAATGTTTATTATTCATGCTAGAATTGTATTAACCAGAAACATAATACATGTGTGAATACATAGACAAACAGAGTGTCACTAGTATGCCTCTACTTGACTAGCTCGTTGATCAAAGATGGTTATGTTTCCTAACCATAGACATGAGTTGTCATTTGATTAATGGGATCACATCATTAGGAGAATGATGTGATTGACTTGACCCATTCCGTTAGCATAGCACTTGATCGCTTAATTTGTTGCTATTGCTTTCTTCATGACTTATACATGTTCCTATGACTATGAGATTATGCAACTCCCGTTTACCGGAGGAACACTTTGTGTGCTACCAAATGTCACAACGTAACTGGGTGATTATAAAGGTGCTCTACAGGTGTCTCCGAAGGTACTTGTTGGGTTGGCGTATTTCGAGATTAGGATTTGTCACTCCGATTGTCGGAGAGGTATCTCTGGGCCCTCTCGGTAATGCACATCACTTAAGCTTTGCAAGCATTGCAACTAATGAGTTAGTTGCAGGATGGTGTATTACGGAACGAGTAAAGTGACTTGCCGGTAACGAGATTGAACTAGGTATTGAGATACCAACGATCGAATCTCGGGCAAGTAACATATCGATAACAAAGGGAACAACGTATGTTGTTATGCCGTCTGACCGATAAAGATCTTCATAGAATATGTGGGAGCCAATATGAGCATCTAGGTTCCGCTATTGGTTATTGACCGGAGACCTGTCTCGGTCATGTCTACATTGTTCTCGATCCCGTAGGGTCTGCACGCTTAAGGTTTTGAAGACAGTTATATTATGAGTTTATGAGTTTTGATGTACCGAAGGAGTTCAGAGTCCCGGATGAGATCGGGGAAATGACGAGGAGTCTCGAAATGGTCGAGACGTAAAGATCGATATATTGGATGACTATATTCAGACATCGGAAAGGTTCCGAGTGGTTCGGGTATTTTTCGGAGTACCGGACAGTTACGGGAATACGTATTGGGCCTTATTGGGCCATACGGGAAAGAAGGAAAAGGGCCTCAAGGGTGGTCGCACCCCTCCCCTTGGTCTGGTCCAAATTGGACTAGGGAAGGGGGATCCCCTTCCTTCCTTCTCCTTTTCCCTTCCCTTTCCTTCCCTCCTACTCCTACTACTTGGAAGGGCTCCGAGTTCTACTAGGAAAGGGGGAATCCTACTCCCGGTGGGAGTACGACTCCCCTAGGGCGCGCCATAGAGAGGGCCGGCCCCTCCCCTCCTCCACTCCTTTATATACGTGGCCAGGGGGCACCCCATAGACACACAAGTTGATCTTCGTGATCGTTCTCTTAGCCGTGTGTGGTGCCCCCCTCCACCATAATCCTCGATAATATTGTAGCGGTGCTTAGGCGAAGCCCTACGACGGTAGATCATCAAGATCGTCACCACGCCGTCGTGCTGACGGAACTCTTCCCCGACACTTTGCTGTATCAGAGTCCAGGGATCGTCATCGAGCTGAACGTGTGCTAGAACTTGGAGGTGCCATAGTTTCGGTGCTTGATCGGTCGGGCCGTGAAGACGTACAACTACATCAACCGCATTGTGCTAACGCTTCCGCTTCCGGTCTACGAGAGTACGTAGACTACACTCTCCCCTCTCGTTGCTGTGCATCACCATGATCTTGCGTGTGCGTAGGAAATTTTTGACATTATTACGTTCCCCAATAGTTTTTTGTGTTTAATTAGTGTTTGTGCCAAGTAGAACTGTTGGGAAGACTTGGGGAAAGGCTTGTTAATCTTGCTGTAAAAAACAGAAACTTTAGCACTCACGAGAACTGCTGCCATTTTTATTTGGAAAGTGATATTTAGTTAATTATTTTTGCATATGATTAATAGATAAATTCCTCACGTCTAGAAATTTATTTTAGAATTTTTGCGGTTCCAGATCTTGCGCTAGCTACAGATTACTAAAGACTGTTCTGTTTTTGACAGATTCTGTTTTTCGTGTGTTGTTTGCTTATTTTGAAGAATCTATGGCTAGTAAAGTAGTTTATAAATCATATAGAAGTTGGAATACAGTAGGTTTAACACCAATATAAATAAATAATGGGTTCATTACAGTACCTTGAAGTGGTGTTTTGTTTTCTTTCGCTAACTGAGCTCACAAGATTTTCTACTTTAAGTTTTGTGTTGTGATGTTTTCAAGTTTTGGGTAAGGATTTGATGGATTATGGAACAAGGAGTGGCAAGAGCCCAAGCTTGGGTATGCCCATGGCACCCCCAAGATAATCTAAGGGCACCAAAAAGCCAAAGCTTGGGGATGCCCCGGAAGGCATCCCCTCTTTCGTCTACTTCCATCGTAACTTTTCTTGGAGCTATATTTTTATTCACCACATGATATGTGTTTTGCTTGGAGCATCTTGTATGATTTGAGTCTTTGCTTTTTAGTTTACCACAATCATATTTGTTGTACACACCTTTTGAGAGATACACACATGATTCGGAAATTTTTAGAATACTCTATGTGCTTCACTTATGTCTTTTGAGTTATATAGTTTTGTTCTTGTGCTTCACTTATATGTTTTAGAGCGCGTTGCTGGATTTGTTTTATAGAAACTACTGTTCTCTCATGCTTCACTTAGATTATTTTGAGAGTCCTACAAAACAGCATGGTAATTTGTTTTAATTATGTTAGGCATTCAAGATTAATAATAAAATTCTCTTATGAGTGTGTTGAATACTATGAGAAGTTTGATACTTGATAATTGTTTTGAGATATGGAGATGGTGATATTAGAGTCATGCTAGTTGAGTAGTTGTGAATTTTAGAAATACTTGTGTTAAAGTTTGTGATTCCTGTAGCATGCATGTATGGTGAACCGTTATGTGATGAAGTCGGAGCATGATTTATTTATTTATTGTCTTCCTTATGAGTGGCGGTCGGGGATGGGCGATGGTCTTTGCCTACCAATCTATCCCCCTAGGAGCATGCGCATAATACTTTGCCTTGATAACTTTTAGATTTTTGCAATAAGTATATGAGTTCTTTATTACTAATGTTGAGTCCATGGATCATACGCACTCTCACCCTTCCACCATTGCTAGCCTCTCTAATACCACGCACCTTTCGCCGGTATCATACACCCACCATATACCTTCCTCACAACAGCCACCATACCTACCTATCATGGCATTTCCATAGCCATTCCGAGATATATTGCCATGCAACTTTCCATCGTTCCGTTTACTATGACATGCTCCATCATTGTCATATTGCTTTCCATGATCATGTAGTTGACATTGTATTTGTGGCAAAGCCACCGTTCATAATTCTTTCATACATGTCACTCTTGATTCATTGCATATCCCGGTGCACCGCCGGAGGCATTCACATAGAGTCATATTTTGTTCTAAGTATTGAGTTGTAATTGTTGAGTTGTAAGTAAATAAAAGTGTGATGATCATCATTTTTAGAGCATTGTCCCAAGTGAGGAAAGGATGATGGAGACTATGATTCCCCCACAAGTCGGGATGAGACTCCGGACGAAAAATAAAATAAAATAGAAAGAGGCCAAAGAAGCCCAAATAAAAAAAGAGGCCATAAAAAGAGAAACGGCCCAAATAAAAAAATGAGAGAAAAAGAGAAGGGACAATGCTACTATCCTTTTGCCACACTTGTGCTTCAAAGTAGAACCATGATCTTGATAATAGAGAGTCTCCTATGTTATCACTTACATGTACTAGTGGGAATTATTCATTATAGAACTTGGCTTGTATATTCCAATGATGGGCTTCCTCAAATTGCCCTAGGTCTTCGTGAGCAAGCGAGTTGGATGCACACCCACTTAGTTTCTTTTTGTTAATCTTTCATATACTTATAGCTCTAGTGCATCTGTTGCATGGCAAGCCCTACTCACTCACATTGATATATATTGATGGGCATCCTAGTAGCCCGTTGATACGCCTAGTTGATGTGAGACTATCTTCCCTTTTTCATCTCCTCCACAACCACCATTCTATTCCACCTAAAGTGCTATGCCCATGGCTCACGCTCATGTATTGCGTGAAGATTGAAAAATTTTGAGAACACCAAAAGTATGAAACAATTGCTTGGCTTGTCATCGGGGTTGTGCATGATTTAAAGATAGAGCATAGCTAGACTATATGATTTTGTAGGGATAACTTTCTTTGGCCGTGTTATTTTGAAGAGACATAATTGCTTAGTTAGTATGCTTGAAGTATTATTATTTCTATGTCAATGTTGAACTTTTATCTTGAATCCTTTGGATCTAAATATTCATTCCACAATTAAGAAGAATTACATTGAAAATATGCCAAGTAGCATTCCACATAAAAAATTCTGTTTTTATCATTTACCTACTCGAGGACGAGCGGGAATTAAGCTTGGGGATGCTTGATACGTCTCCAACGTATCTATAATTTTTGATTGTTCCATGCTATATTATATTCTATTTTGGATATTATTGGGCTTTATTATACACTTTTATATTATTTTTGGGACTAACCTACTAACCGGAGGCCCTGCCCAGAATTGCTATTTTTTTTTGCCTATTTTAGGGTTTCAGAGAAAAGGAATATCAAACGGAGTCCAAACGGAATGAAACCTTCGGGAACGTGATTTTTGGAACGAACAAGATCCAGGAGACTTGGACCCTACGTCAAGCAACCAACAGGGAAGCCACGAGGTAGGGGGCGCGCCTACCCCCCCCCCCCAGGCGCGCCCTCCACCCTCATGGGCCCCCTGTCGCTCCACCGACGTACTCCTTCCTCCTATATATACGTACGTACCCCCAAATGATCAAATACGGGGCAAAAACCCTAATTCGACCGCTGTAACTTTCTGTATCCACGAGATCCCATCTTGGGGCCTGTTCTGGCACTCCGCCGGAGGGGGCAGCGATCATGGAGAGCTTCTACATCAACATCGTAGCCTCTCCGATGAAGTGTGAGTAGATTACCTCAGACCTTTGGGTCCATAGTTATTAGCTAGATGGCTTCTTCTCTCTTTTTGGATCTCAATACAAAGTTCTCCCCCTCTCTTGTGGAGATCTATTCGATGTAATCTTCTTTTGTGGTGTGTTTGTTGAGACCGATGAATTGTGGTTTTATGATCAAGTTTATCTATGAACAATATTTGAATCTTCTCTGAATTCTTTTATGTATGATTGGTTATCTTTTCAAGTCTCTTCGAATTATCAGTTTGGTTTGGCCTACTAGATTGATCTTTCTTGGAATGGGAGAAGTGCTTAGCTTTGGGTTCAATCTTGCGGTGTCCTTTCCCAGTGACAGTAGGGGCAGCAAGGCATGTATTGTATTGTTGCCATCGAGGATAACAAGATGGGGTTGTTATCATATTGCATGAGTTTATCCCTCTACATCATGTCATCTTGCTTAAGGCATTACTCTATTCTTATGAACTTAATACTCTAGATGCATGCTGGATAGCGGTCGATGTGTGGACTAATAGTAGTAGATGCAGGCAGGAGTCGGTCTACTTGTCTCGGACGCGATTCCTATATACATGATCATACCTAAATATTCTCATAACTATGCGCAATTATGTCAATTGCTCAATAGTAATTTGTTCACCCACCGTAAAATACTTATGCTCTTGAGAGAAGCCACTAGTGAAACCTATGACCCCCGGGTCTATCTTCCATCATATTAATCTTCCAACACTTAGTTATTTCCTTTGCTTTTTTACTTTGCTTTTATTTTACTTTGCATCTTTATCATAAAAATACCAAAAAATTTATCTTATCATATCTATCAGATCTCACTCTCGTAAGTGACCGTGTAGGGATTGACAACCCCTTATCGCGTTGGTTGCGAGGATTTATTTGTTTTGTGTAGGTACGAGGGACTTGCGCGTAGCCTCCTACTGGATTGATACCTTGGTTCTCAAAAACTGAGGGAAATACTTACACTACTTTGATGCATCACCCTTTCCTCTTCAAGGGAAAACAAACGCAGTGCTCAAGAGGTAGCAACAACCATCGCACCTCTTTACCAAATCCTTAGCATCAGCATGAGCCATCAACAAATAGAAGTCGTGACGAAAAGCCTTAGCCACCAAGGATTTTGAACCGGCATGGTGACCACAATCTCCCTCGTGGATGTCACGCAAGATCTCACAACCTTCTTGAGGGGAGACACAACGCTGAAATGCTCTTGTGACGCTACACTGATGTAGCTCCCCATTGACAATGGTCATTGACTTGGATCGCCGGATTATCTGCCGGGCCAAGATTTCGTCGTCTGGCAACTTGCCCCGGTTCATGTACGCCAGGTACGGGAGCGTCCAATCCAGAATAACATGAAGAGCCGCCACCAATTGAGCCTCGGGGTCAGGCACAGCCAAATCCTCCTCCATAATTATCTTTACTAGCGGATTATGCAGTACATCGAGGTAGGTATTGGGTGGCACCGGTTTACGTGGAGAGCCTAAGCGACTTAAAGCGTCTGCTGCTTCATTCTTCCGATGGTCTATGTGGTCCATTTGATAACCCTTGAAGTGACCGGCCACTGCATCCACCTCTCGTCTATATGCTGCCATAAGTGGATCCTTGGAATCCCAAGTGCCAAATACCTGCTGAGCCACCACGTCCGAGTCACTAAAGCACTTAACCCGGCTTAAGTTCATTTCCTTAGCTATCCGAAGACCATGGAGCAAGGCCTCATACTCAGCTGCATTGTTAGTACAAGGGAACATTAAACGGAGAACATAACAAAACTTATCACCTCGTGGGGAAGTTAATATGACTCCAGCCCTCGAGCCCTCCAATTGTATGGACCCATTAAAGTGAATAGTCCAATAAGTGTTGTCTGGCTTTTCCTCCAGTGCTTGTGACTCTGTCCAATCATTGATCAAGTCCATAAGTGCTTGGGATTTGATTGCTGTGCGAGGTGTATATTTGAGCCCGTGAGGTCCAAGCTCAATAGCCCACTTAGCAATCCGGCCAGTTGCTTCTCTGTTTTGGATGATATCTTCGAGTGGGGCTGAATTGACCAATGTGATAGGATGACCTTGAAAATAATGCTTGAGCTTCCGGCTTGCCATAAAAACTCCATACACCAGTTTCTGCCAATGTGGGTATCTCTGTTTGGACTCTATAAGCACCTCGCTGATATAATAAACCGGCCGTTGAACCAGATACTCTTTCCCAGCTCCTTGCGCTCCACAACAATAGCCACACTAACAACTCGGGCATTAGCAGCCACATATAGCAATAAAGGCTCCTTATCAACAGGAGCCGCAAGGACAGGTGGCTCGGCTAACTGTCTTTTCAGATCGGCAAGTGCTTCATCAGTAACATCACTTCAGACGAAGTGATCCGTTTTTAGCATCTGATACAAAGGGATAGCCTTCTCTCCAAGGCGAATGATAAACCGGCTTAAGGCTGCAATCTGGCCCGCTAGACGTTGAACATCATTAATGCACGCCGATTTAGCCATAGACATGATAGTTGTGATCTTCTCCGGATTAGCTTCAATACCTCTGTTAGACACCAGAAAACCCAAAAGCTTGCCTACCGGTACACCAAAGACATCATCTTATAAACCTGAGGTTATCAAAAGTTTCCCTCAAGTCACTTATCAATGTCTCCTCCTTTCTAGATTTCACCACAATATCATCCACATATGCATGTACGTTGCGCCCAATCTGTTTATGTAGACAATTCTGAACACAACGCTGATAAGTTGCCTGGGCACTCTTGAGCCCAAAAGGCATAGATACATAGTAGAAGGCTCCAAAGGGAGTTATGAAGGTTGTCTTCTCCTGGTCCTTAACTGCCATTTTGATCTGATGATAACCAGAATAAGCATCCAGAAAACACAAACGGTCACAACCTGCTGTAGCATCAATAATTTGATCGACTCGCGAGAGAGCAAAGGGGTCAGCTGGACAGGCTTTGTTTAAATCTGTGTAATCCACACACATACGCCAAGTGCCATTTTTATTAAGTACCAGCACCGGATTAGCTAACCACTCAGGGTGAAAGACCTCCACAATAAACCCGGCTGCCAAGATCCAGGCTACCTCCTCACCAATAGCCTTATGCCTTTCTTCGTTGAAGCGGCAAAGAAACTGCTTGACCGGTTTAAACTTAGGATCTATATTAAGGGTGTGCTCAGCGAGTTCCCTCGGTACACCTGGCATGTCAGAAGGCTTCCATGCAAAGATGTCCCGGTTCTCACGGATGAACTCGATGAGCGTGCCTTCCTATTTCGGATCCAAGTTAGCGCCGATGCTGAACTGCTTGTATGAATCGCCAGGAACAAAGTCAATCAGTTTAGTCTCCTCAGCCGATTTAAATTTCGATGTCAGATCATGCTCAGTAGTTGGCTTTTCCAGAGAAGTCATATCTGCTAGATCAACATTGTCTTTTTAAAATTTCAGCTCCTCTGTGGCACAAACCGACTCAGCATAAGCTGCATCCCCTTCTTCACATTCCAAAGCGATCTTCCAGCTTCCATGCACCGTGATGGTCCCCTTATGACCCGGCATTTTAAGCTGCAAATAAACATAACAAGGCCTTGCCATGAACTTAGCATAAGCCGGCCGTCCGAACAGGGCATGATATGGACTCTTGATTTTCGCCACTTCAAAAGTCAACACCTCTGATCTTGAATCATGATCGTCTCCGAAAGCAACTTCCAAAGCTATCTTACCCACCGGGTATGCCGATTTACTAGGCACTACCCCATGAAACACCGTGTTCGATGGTTTAAGATTCTTATCTGTTAACCCCATGCGACGAAAGGTTTCATAGTAAAGGATATTGACACTTCTTCCTCCATCCATAAGCACCTTGGTAAATTTATACCCCCCAACCTGGGGTGCCACCACTAAAGCCAGATGACCCGGATTGGCAACCTGGGGTGGATGATCCTCTCGACTCCACAGGATGGGTTGTTCAGACCAGCGCAGATAACGAGGTACCACCAGTTCAACAGAGTTCACGGCTCTTTTATGAAGCTTCTGATTGCGTTTACATAAGCTAGTGGTGAAGACATGATACTGCCCACTATTCAACTATTTTGGATTGCTCTGATAACCTGATTGCTGCTAATGTTGATTCCCCTAATGGTTGTAACCTCCTGGTTGCCCTGGCTATTCTGATTGCCATGTCCGGTTTGGTTTCCCTGGAACCCTGAACCGGAACTGCCACCACCAGAACCCGGCCCATGGAAACCACCTCCTGAACCGCCGTGCGGTCCATTATCATATTGAAAAAGATTTGAATTTTTGAACTCCCGCATAATGAAGCAATCTTTTCAAAGATGCGTAGCAGGTCTCTCCTTTGATCCGTGCTTTGGGCAAGGCTGATTTAACAAGCGCTCTAGATCGGGGCCTGGCCCTCCACCCCGCTGTGGCGGTTTACCCTTATGCTGCTGACCGTTATCCTGGGCGTTGGTGTTAGCCACAAAGTCCAAGCTATTGTCTGCCTTGCATTTACCATTGTTTCTATGACCTGCCGGATTATGTTGCTGCCCCTTGGCGTTACCGCTCTTCTTAACCTTCCCTGTCTTGCCATCCTCAGACTCAGGGTCCTTGGTGCTATCAGAGTCGGCACACTTCACCAAAGCCGCCATAAGTGTTCCCGTGTCATTACAATGGTGTTTAAGCCGTCCCAATTTCAGCTTCAAAGGCGCAAACCAGCAATTGCCTTCCAATGTTAAAACGGCTGTGTCAGCGTTGATGCGGTCTGACGAATGCAAAATCTCCAAAACCCGGCGCACCCAGTGGGTTGTTGATTCTCCTTCCTCCTGGACACAGGAAGCTAAGTCCACGATGGACATGGGCTGCTTGCACGTATCTTTGAAATTCTGGATAAACCGGGTCCTTAACTCGGCCCATGATCCAATAGAGCTGGCTGGCAGATTTTTCAACCACGTGCGAGTTGTTCCCTCCAACATCTTGGTAAAGTATTTGGCACACACCGCTTTATCCACATCCAGCATCTCCATTGCCATCTCATAACTCTCCACCCATGACTCAGGGGATAAATTGGCGGTGTAATTCGGCACCTTACGCGGGCCCTTGAAATCCTTGGGTAACTGTACGTTGCGCAGCGCTGGGACAAGAAATGGCACTCCCAAAGAACTGGAAGTAACCGCTGGTTCCACCGATGTTGTTGGACGAACCGGACTGAACTGACGAACCGGCGTGAGCTGATGAACCGGAGCTTCGTGTTGTGCCGCTAACTCGGCTTCCCGACGTGCCCTTGCGTGATCCACTACATCCTGGGCATTGCCACCGCCACCCGCCGGGTTATTGCCACGGGGCGGATAACGATTCCTCGCACTGCTTGATATGGCCAGCTCATCGATATGCCTGCTCTAGCTCCGGCTTGGGCGGGAGTGGAATAAATCCTTTCGCGGCTATATGAATAGGCCTGCTGCTGAGTCAAAGCCATCTGTAGGAGCTCCCTAGCCCGTCGTGTCTTAACTGCTACGGGGGACTCGCCATCAATCGGGAGAGCTGCCAATCGTGAAGCGGCAGCAACGATGTTATCCAATGGGTTAGAGTAATGACCCGGAGGTGTTGAGACACGACATCATGGAAGGTCATTTTGATGAGGTGGAGGAGGCGGATCCATCACACGAGGCTGAATCGGTGCCCCGGTCCCAGGTGCCTCCGCCCTGTTTACCACAGGTTGGTTGCTGGTGCCCGCTCCAGGTGTGTTAAAGAGATTCCTCGCCTCCCGGACCGACGGAAGGCGTGATCGGTATCTTCTCCTCATGACGTCATCCGACGCACTCTGATCCAGCATAAGCCGGTACGCCTGAGCCTCCAATCTGGCCCGCTCTGTAGCCATCCTGGTGTTTTCTGCTGCCAGGTCCGCTTTAGCTTGAATTATCTGATCCTTCACCTTTGCAATCTCTGTGTTGTGTTGATCCCAGTTTGCCGCGTCCACCTTCGCTGCCAGCAACGTTGCTAAAGCGTCGAATAGATCGGAGAAAACCTGAGCCGGAGGTGACGCAGAGCCCCCTGCTCCTGTTGGTGTCGCTGTTGCTGAACCGGAGATCATTGCCGCGGTGGTAGAAGAGTATTGTGCTGGTTGTGTACCGGCCACGAAGACCGCGACCCGGCTTGGCAGATCGAGGGGGTCCGGAATACTGTTGCCATCGGAACCTCCACTAATCCGGCCATCCTGCAGTTGGTACTGTGACTCGGTCTCTCCGGTTGAAGACTCGTCATCAGAGCAGACAACGGTTTCGCCACTAGATGTCGATCAATCCTCATATTTCGCTCCATGGATGACACCTATGAAGACATGCTTTACGGTGGGCTGAACCTGGGCAGAGCTTGCACGCTGAGCCGTCTCGATGATGTCGGTGCAGATGTCCGGCTTAGGGCCCGGTTCGCCGATCTTGCCGATGAAGACGAGAATTTCACCAAAGGGGACATGGTACCTGTATTCAATTGAACCGGCCTCGGGACCCCATCCCGCGTCATCGATGTAGAGCTTGCCACGACGACTTTTAGTCACCCGGCCCATAGCGTATCCCTTGAGTCCTTCGAAGCTGCCCTTCAAGAACTCGAAACCATCGTGCGACAGCCCCACGGTGGGCGCCAACTAACGTGGTTTTGTCACGGCAGATGTCCTTGTGAAAGGACTTAGTCGTGGAGCCATCGCTATGGGTTAGCTTAAAGGGGTTTAAAGCGGACAAGGGATGCAAGAGTTTTATACTGGTTCGGCCCCTTACGATGAATGTAAAAGCCTACTCCAGTTGTGATGGAATTGCTAGGGTTTCGATGACCAGGGAGCGAATCCGCTTTGCCTGGCTCTTGAATTGTTGTGTGTTGTCCCTCAACCGCCGCCGGGTCGTCCCTTTATATACATAGGTCAACGCCCTCCGGTTTACAGAGTCCTAGGGCCGGATCATCAACGTATTCGGCTCGGTATCTATTCCTTCTACCTTACAATACAAGTTATATATTAATGTCGGTTTATGTCTACAGGCCTTAACCTGCCTTTGGGCCTTGGGCCTTCATAAAGCGCCACCATACTTGTCTTCATGGGCTCTGAATAAAATAACCATCATGGGGATAATCCGGCCTCTTCTAGCCGGTTTACGTCCAATAGTAATATCCCCAACAAGAACAGTCTGTAGTAACCTGTACCAAACATATACTTATGGAACCCCAAAAATTCTGAAATACATGGCTGGACGTGAGGAAGTTATCTATTAATCATCTGCAAAAAGAATTAACTAAATAGCACTCTCCAGTAAAAAAATGGCAGCCAATCTAGTGAGCGCTAAAGTTTCTGTTTTTTACAGCAAGATCGCAAAGACTTTCCCCAAGTCTTCCCAAAAGTTCTACTTGGCACAAACACTAATTAAACACAAAAAATACAACCATAACAGAAGCTAGATGAAATATTTATTGAATAACAGCAAGGAAAAATATTGGGTTGTCTCCCAACAAGCGCTTTTCTTTAAAGCCTTTTAGCTAGGCATTGATAATTTTAATGATGCTCACATGAAAGACAACAATTGAAGCGCAACAAGAGCATCATAAAACATGTGACAAACACACTTATGTCTAACATACTTCCTATGCATAGGTATTTTATAAGCAAACAAATTATCAAGGCGAACAAAAACTAGCATATGCAAGGAAGAAGAAAGGAACAATAGCAATCTCAACATAACAAGAGGTAATTTTGTAACATGAAAATTTCTACAACCATATTCTCCTTTCTCATAATAATTACATGTAGGATCATAATCAAATTCAACAATATATATAGCTATCACATACAATATTCACAACATGATCCACATGCATGCAAAGTTGACACTCTTCCAAAATAGTAGGATTAACATTAACTAAAGTCATGACCTCTCCAAACCCACTTTTATCAAAAAAATCACAAGAATGAACATTCTCCAAATATGTGGGATCTAAAGTTGACACTCTTCAAAACCCACTTTAAATATTATTAAAAATATTATTATCAATCTCATATTCATCATGGGGCTTAAATAAATTTTCAAGATCATAAGAAGAATCACCCCAATCATGATCATTGCAACAAGTAGTGGACTTAGCAAAACTAGTATCCTCAAGCTTAGGGTTTTGCATAATATTAGCACAATTGGCATAGTAGAATTTTTAATATCATCATTGCAATCATGCTTTTTATTCAAAGATCTATCGTGAATCACTTCATAAAGTACTTCATCACGATTTTCAGATTCACGAATTTCAAGCAAAACTACACAAAGATAATCTAGTGCACAAAACACACTAGCAATTGGTCCATCATAATTGGATCTCCTAAAAAGATTAGCAAGCGGATGAGGATCCATAGATCTTAGGTTCTCTTTTTAGCAATAATATTCCAACAAAACGAGCAAATGAGCCAAGTAAGACATCAAAGCAAACGAAAAGACGAATGAAAAAGGGTGAATAGAACGGCAAGGGTGAAGTGGGGGAGAGGAAAAGGAGAGGAAAATGGCAAATAATGTAATGTGAAGGATAAGAGTATGTGATGGGTACTTGGTATGTCTTGACTTGTGTGTAAACCTCCCCGTCAAAGGCGCCAGAAATCCTTCTTGCTGCCTCTTGAGCATGTGTTGGTTTTCCCTTGAAGAGGGAAGGGTGATGCAGCAAAGTAGCGTAAGTATTTCCCTCAGTTTTGAGAACCAAGATATCAATCCAGTAGGAGGTAACACACAAGTCACCTAGTACCTGCACAAACAAACAAGAACTTCGCAACCAATGCGATAAAGGGGTTGTCAGTCCCTTCACGACCACTTGCAAAAGTGAGATCTCATAGAGATAATAAGATAAATATTTTTGGTATTTATATGGTATAGATTGAAAGTAAAGATTGCAAAGTAAAATAGATTGGAAACTTATATGATGGAAAGTAGACCCGGGGGCCATAGGTTTCACTAGTGGCTTCTCTCACGATAGCATAAGTATTACGGTGGGTGAACAAATTACTGTCGAGCAATTGATAGAAAAGTGCATAATTATGAGAATATCTAGGCATGATCATGTATAAAGGAATCACGTCCAGGACAAGTAGACCGAAATGATTCTGCATCTACTACTATTACTCCACACATCGACCGCTATCCAGCATGCATCTAGAGTATTAAGTTCATAAGAATAGAGTAACGCATTAGGAAAGATGACATGATGTAGAGGGATAAACTCAAGCAATATGATATAAACCCCATTTTTTATCCTCGATGGCAACAATACAATATGTGACTTGCTGCCCCTGCTATCACTCGGAAAGGACAACGCAAGATTGAAACCAAAGCTCAGCACTTGTCCCATTGCAAGAAAGATAAATCTAGTAGGCCAAACCAAACTGATAATTCGAAGAGACTTGCAAAGATAACAAATCATACATATAAGAATTCAGAGAAGAATCAAATATTGTTCATAGATAAACTTGATCATAAACCCACAATTCATCAGATCTCGACAAACACACCGCAAAAATAATTACATCGAATAGATCTCCAAGAAGATCGAGGAGAACTTTGTACTAAGATCCAAAGAGAGAGAAGAAGCCATCTAGCTAATAAATATGGACCCGAAGGTCTGTGGTAAACTACTCATACATCATCGGAGAGGCCATGGAGTTTATTTAGAGGCCCTCCGTGGTCGACTCCCCCTCTGGCGGAGCTCCAGAAAAGGCCCCAAGATGGGATCTCACAGGTACAGAAGTTTGCGGCGGTGGAAATAGGGTTTCGTGGTGTTCCTGGATGTTTTGGGGGTATATGGATATATATAGGAGGAAGAAGTAGGTCGGTGGAGCGGCAAGGGGCCCACGAGGGTGGGGGCGCGCCTAGGGGGCAGGCTCGCCTCCCTGCCTCGTAGCCTCCTCGCTTCTTTCTTGACATCCACTCCAAGTCCCCTGGATCACGTTTGTTCCAAAAATAACTCTCCCGAAGGTTTCATTCCGTTTGATATTATTTTTCCACAAAACACTGAAATAGGCAAAAAAAATAGCAATTTGCACTGGGCCTTGGGTTAGTAGGTTAGTCCCAAAAATGATAAAAAAAGGGTATATTAAAGCCCATTAAACATCCAAAACAGATAATATAATAGCATGGAACAATCAAAAATTATAGATACGTTGGAGACGTATCATCAACCAAAGTCCATACTTTGTTCTCATACATGGATCCCATCTCAGATTTCATGGCCTCAAGCCATTTTGCAGAATCTGGGCTCATCATCGCTTCCTCATAGTTCATGGGTTCGTCATGGTCAAGTAACATGACTTCCAGAATAGGACTACCATACCACTTTGGTGCGGATCTTATTCTGGTTGACCTACAAGGTTCGGTAGTTACTTGATCAGAAGTTTCATGATCATCATTAGCTTCCTCACTTACTGGTGTAGGAATCACTGGAACTGATTGCAGTGATGAACTACTTTCCAATAAGGGAGAAGTTACAATTACCTCGTCAAGTTATACTTTCCTCCCACTCACTTCTTTTGAGAGAAACTCCTTCTCTAGAAAGGATCCATTCTTAGCAACGAATATCTTGCCTTCGGATCTGTGATAGAAGGTGTACCCAATAGTCTCCTTTGGGTATCCTATGAAGACACATTTCTCCGATTTGGGTTCGAGCTTATCAAGTTGAAGCTTTTTCACATAAGTATCACAGCCCCAAACTTTAAGAAATGACAACTTGGGTTTCTTGCCAAAGCACAGTTCATAAGGTGTCGTCTCGATGGATTTAGATGGTGCCCTATTTAACGTGAATGCAGCCGTCTCTAAAACATAACCCCAAAACGATAGCGGTAAATCAGTGAGAGCCATCATAGATTGCACCATATCTAATAAAGTGCGGTTACGACGTTCGGACACACCATTATGTTGTGGTGTTCCAGGTGGCGTGAGTTGCGAAACTATTCCGCATTGTTTCAAATGAAGTCCATACTCATAACTCAAATATTCACCACCACAATTAGATCATAGAAACTTGATTTTCTTGTTACGATGATTTTCCACTTCACTCTGAAATTCTTTGAACTTTTCAAATGTTTCAAACTTATGTTTCATTAAGTAGATATACCCATATCTGCTCAAATCATCTGTGAAGGTGAGAAAATAACGATATCCGCCGCGAGCTTCAATGTTCATTGGACCACATACATCAGTATGTATGATTTCCAATAACTCTTTTGCTCGCTCCATTGTTCTGGAGAACGGATTTTTAGTCATCTTGCCCATGAGGCATGGTTCGCAAGTACCAAGTGATTCATAATAAAGTGATTCCAGAAGTCCATCAGAATGGAGTTTCTTCATGCGCTGTACACCAATATGACCTAAACGGCAGTGCCACAAATAAGTTGCACTATCATTATCAACTCTGCATCTTTTGGCTTCAACACTATGAACATGTGTATCACTACTATCAAAATTTAGTAAAAATAGATCACTCATTAAGGGTGGATGACCATAAAATATATTATTCATATAAATAGAACAACCATTATTCTCTGATTTAAATGAATAACCATCTCACATCAAACAAGATCCAGATATAATGTTCATGCTCAACGCTGGCACCAAATAACAATTATTTAGGTCTAAAACTAATCCCGAATGTAGATGCAGAGGTAGCGTGCCAACGGCGATCACATCAACTTTGGAACCATTTCTGACGTGCATTGTCACCTCGTCCTTAGCCAATCTTCGCTTAATCCGTAGCCCCTGTTTCGAGTTACAAATGTTAGCAACTAAACCAGTATCAAATACCCAGGCACTACTGCGAGCATTAGTAAGGTACACATCAATAACATGTATATCAAATATACCTTTCACTTTGCCATCCTTCTTCTCTGCCAAATACTTGGGGCAGTTCCGCTTCCAATGACCAGTTCCTTTGAAGTAGAAGCACTCAGTCTCAGGCTTAGGTCCAGACTTGGATTTCTTCAATTGAGCAACAACTAGCTTGATGTTCTTCTTGAAGTTCCCCTTCTTCCCTTTACCCTTTTTCTTGAAACTGGTGGTCTTGTTGACCATCAACACTTGATGCTCCTTCTTGATTTCTACCTCCGCAGCCTTTAGCATTGCGAAGAGCTCAGGAATCTGCTTATCCATCCCTTGCATATTATAGTTCATCATGAAGCTCTTGTAACTTGGTGGCAGTGATTGAAGAACTCTGTCAATGACACTATCATCAAGAAGATTAACTCCCAGCTGACTCAAGTTGTTGTGGTACCCAGACATTCTGAGTATATGTTCACTGATAGAACTATTCTCCTCCATCTTGCAGCTATAGAACTTATTAGAGACTTCATATCTCTCAATCCGGGCATTTGCTTGAAATATTAACTTCAGCTCCTGGAACATCTCATATGCTCCATGGCGTTCAAATCGTCGTTGAAGTCCCACTTCTAAGCCGTAAAGCATGGCACACTGAACTATCGAGTAGTCATCAGCTTTGCTCTACCAGGTGTTCACAACATCTGGCGTTGCTCCTGCAGCGAGTTTGTCACCTAGCGGTGCTTACAGGATGTAATTCTTCTATGCAGCAATGAGGATAATCCTCAAGTTACGGACCCAGTCCATGTAGTTGCTACCATCATCTTTCAACTTAGCTTTCTCTAGGAATGCATTAAAATTCAACGAAACAACAGCATGGGCCATTTATGTAGAACAACATAGACATGCAAAATACTATCAGGTACTAAGTTCATGATAAATTAAAGTTCAATTAATCAAATTACTTAAGAACTCCCACTTAGATAGACATCTCTCTAATCATCTAAGTGATCACGTGATCCATATCAACTAAGCCATGGCCGATCATCACGTGAGATGGAGTAGTTTTCAATGGTGAACATCACTATGTTGATCATATCTACTATATGATTCATGCTCGACCTTTCGGTCTTAGTGTTCCGAGGACATATCTACATATGCTAGGCTCGTCAAGTTTAACCCGAGTATTCCGCATGTGCAAAACTAGCTTGCACCTATTGTATGTGAACATAGAGCTTATCACAGCCGATCATCACGTGGTGTCTCGGCACGATGAACTGTAGCAATGGTGCATACTCAGGGAGAACACTTATACCTTGAAATTTAGTGAGAGATCATCTTATAATGCTACCGATGAAGTAAGAAAAATAAGATGCATAGAGGATAAACATCACATGCAATCAATATAAGTGATATGATATGGCCATCATTATCTTGTGCCTTTGATCTCCATCTCCAAGGCACCATCATGATCACCATCGTCACCGGCTTGACACCTTGATCTCCATCGAAGCATCGTTGTCGTCTCGCCAACTATTGCTTCTACGACTATCGCTAGCGCTTAGTGATAAAGTAAAGCAATTACATGGCGATTGCATTTCATACAATAAAGTGACAACCATATGGCTCCTGCTAGTTGTCGATAACTGTGTTACAAAACATGATCATCTCATACAATAAAATTTAGCATCATGTCTTGGCCATATCACATCACAACATGCCCTGCAAAAACAAGTTAGACGTCCTCTACTTTGTTGTTACAAGTTTTACGTGGCTGCTACGGGCTGAGCAAGAATCATTCTTACCTACGCATCAAAAACCACAACACTGTATAGTGATTGCTTTTTGATCTTCAGAAAGAACCCTATTCATTGAATCCGATTCAACTAAAGTTGGAGAAACTGACACCCACTAGCCACCTGTGTGTGAAGCACGTCGGTAGAACTAGTCTCGCGTAAGCTTACGCATTATGTTGGTTTGGGCTGCTTCAACCAACAATACCGCCGAATCAAGAATCAACTAGTGACGGCAAGCAATATGTATATACCCATGCCAATAACTCCTCTGTGTTCTACTCGTGCATATAATATCTACGCATAAACCTGGCTCGGATGCTACTGTTTGGGAACGCAGAAATTTCGAAAATTTTCCTACGCACACGCAAGATCATGCTGATGCATAGCAACGAGAGGGAAGAGTGTGGTCTACATACCCTCGTAGACCATAAGAGGAAGTGTTATGACAACGCGGTTGATGTAGTCGTACGTCTTCACGATCGACCGATCCTAGCACCGAAGGTACGGCACCTCCGTGGTCTGCACACGTTCGGCTCGGTGACGTCCCACGAACTCACGATCTAGTAGAGTGTCGAGGGAGAGCTTCGTCATCATGATGGCGTGATGACGGTGATGGTGATGCTACCGGAACAGGGCTTCGCCTAAGCACCGCTACGATATGACCGAGGTAGATTATGGTGGAGGGGGCACCACACCGGCTGGAAACAATCAACTTGTGTGTTTAGGGTGCCCCCTGCCCCCCTATACAAAGGAGCAAGGGGGAGGCCGGCCGGCCTAGGGGCGCGCCAAGGAGAGGGGGAGTCCTCCTCCTAGTAGGAGTAGGACTCCCCTTTTCCTAGTCCAACTAGTGATAGAAGCGAGGGTGTCCCGATCTTTCGATGAGATGACAACTATCGATTTGGTGGAGACGACTTTGACGATCCGACTACAAACGTAGTCATGTCCAAGGTAGTCATGTCCTCATCAACTAGGAAGGGGAAGGGGAAAGGAAGGAGAGGGAGAGATGGAGGAAAGAGGGGGCACTGCCCCCTCTTCCTTGTCCAATTCGGACTACCAAGGGGGGGCGCGGCCAGCCCTAGGCCCTCTCCTCTCTCCCCCACAAGGCCCATGTTGGCCCATTAGTTCCCCCGGGGGTTCCGATAACCCACCGGCACTCCGATAAATATCCGGTGACCCCCGGAACTCATCCGATGTCCGAATATAGTCGTCCAATATATCAATATTTATGTCTCGACCATTTCAAGACTCCTCGTCATGTCGATGATCACATCCGGGACTCCGAACTATCTTTAGTACATCAAAACACATAAACTCATAATACCGATCGTCACCGAACGTTAAGCGTGCAGACCCTACGGGTTCGAGAACTATGTAGACATGATCGAGACATGTCTCCGGTCAATAACCAATAGCGGAACCTGGATGCTCATATTGGCTCCTACATATTCTACGAAGATCTTTATTCGTCAAACCGCATAACAACATACGATGTTCCCTTTGTCATCGGTATGTTACTTGCCCGAGATTCGATCATCGGTATCTCAATACCTATTTCAATCTCGTTACCAGCAAGTCTCTTTACTCGTTCCGTAATGCATCATCCCACAACTAACTCATTAGTCACATTGCTTGCAAGGCTTATAGTGATGTGCATTACCGAGAGGGCCCAGAGATACCTCCCCGACAATCGGAGTGGCAAATCCTAATCTTGATCTATGCGAAATCAACAAACACCATCAGAGACACTTGTAGAGCACCTTTATGATCACCCGGTTACGCTGTGATGTTTGGTAGCACACAAAGTGTTCCTCCAGTATTCGGGAGTTGCATCATCTCATAGTCATAGGAACATGTATAAGTTATGGAGAAAGCAATTGCAACAAACTAAACGATCATTGTGCTAAGCTAACGGATGGGTCAAGTCAATCACATCATGCTCTAATGATGTGATCCCGTTAACCAAATGACAACTAATGTCTATCGTTAGGAAACATAACCATCATTGATTCAACGAGCTAGTCAAGTAGAGGCATACTAGTGACACTCTGTTTGTCTATGTATTCACACATGAACTGAGTTTCCGGTTAATACAATTCTAGCATGAATAATAAACATTTATCATGATATAAGGAAACATAAATAACAACTTTATTATTGCCTCTAGGGCATATTTCCTTCATTTAGTCCTTTAGCTTTTTAAGGATCACCTAGAGATGTCCTTATGACTTGTTTATTTCAGTTCTTCACAATGTGATGCTCTATATGTGCAACTATTTCTTGTGCAGTTCAATTTCATCAATAACAGTTTCGACAATACCACTATGAATTACGATATTTGGTTGTTGTTAAGGATATTGCAGTTAACATGCCTTTTTGTTTTTCAATTGTTGTTTAGCAACATGCATTGTACTGAATGACTAAATATGGAATCCCAGGCTACATAGCAACAAGGAAGAGTGTTACCTTAATGTTCTGATGATGTCTAGATATACATGTAGTAAAATCTTATATAATGGCATGGATGGAGTGTTGTACTACATCATTTTTCAATTGTTGTTTAGCTTCTAATATTAACTTGGTGCTTTTTGGTACATATATCATTGCCAAAGATACACACTTTGACCCTTTCTGCGTATGGGGCAATGAGATATTCATGAACCAGCATCAAGTGAGGAAACTGATGAAGATTGTTACTAAAATAGGTCAAAAGATGTCAATCGAACTATTTGTTTACACTTTATGCAAGACAACGGTGAACTGCAGGATGGTAAGTAAGAACGCTGTAGCCTTCTTTTTACTGCCCGTAATGAGTTGTGTTAGATGACAATATCTGAATCTTTTTTCCTTTTGTAGTGGATCCTAGAGCAGTTTACTCAAGATTACCTCTCAAACTACATGATTGGCGGCCGACCATCACAAGGGGTTGGACTAGAGTCCTGCATGCCTTCTGCATCCAAGAGAGCACAATAGGGCCATTCCGCTTCACCTTGTTCAGCAACTGGAATGTCTGTCACCTCTTTCTTTACCATATGTAATAGTAAAAGTATTGAACCCTGGTACATCATTCTTTGTTTGGTGCTTCTGTAATTCTTAAACATATGTACCTGTGAATCGAATAATGCATTGGTTGTTTGAACCTGATAGATAGGAATAAAGGTATAGTCTACTTTCAAGTCTAAATTAGGTACAATTTTAAATAGCAGAAATTAAATTAGGGTGAAATTACGTTGTGCAGGTCATTACAGCACACACGATTGGTAAAATACAAACGTTGGCGATATACACCATAATCCGAGATGGTTCACAGAGCGGAAACGTGTGCAAGCATGCACACAGTTGTTGTTTGCAAAGTGTGTGTGATGTCAGACACTATCACATACGGTGCAGGAAAACTAAATGTGTGTGATTATCTACCTATCGTACATGGTTTATAATCATGAACTATTTGTGATGTGCCAGGCATCGTAAATCTCCCATGCCTAGAATATGCCTAGAAAACTGTCATGCCTGGAATCTGCCTGGTTTTAGGCAGAACCACAAAGCTCTGACTGCGATGGCAATGCGAGCACAAACGAGTGGCAAGGATGAAGCGTTTGGGATATTCGAGATATCGGAAATGGATATACAGGGACAACTATATGCATCAAGGCTCCCTATCCCCGACGGTTTCTGGGTCGTGTGGGAAGGACCCCCCTATGGCCCACACTCACTTGGAGATGGTTCCATATGCCGTCGCGGAAAGGGGTGAAAAACCGTTTGTTTAGGACCAACGCGCACCAGTGATAATCAATATCATAATACCGGAGGAGTACATAAGGGACAATTTCCAGAACCTTTCATACTCCAAAAAGTAATAGGTATGTGGTATGGTAAGTAAACTGACTCCAAAACATTTCCAATGGCAATTTTTCTCCATTTTGGAATATTTAAAAAATTAGGAAAATTAAAAGTAGTCTGAAAGAGACACGAGGCCACCAGAAGGGTGGAGGGAGCTTCCCATGTCCTTGTGGCTACTTCGTGTGCCTTCCGGACTCCGTTTTCTTGCATGATACTCCTTTTGGTCGGTAAAAAATCATTATATAATCTCCCAATGGTTTTGACCACCGTACCACGACAATATCTCATGTTCTTGTTTCGAGCTGTTTTTTTGACAGATCCAGATTACCATGATGTCTCCAAGCGCCCCCAAGGACAAGTTTTTCGAGAAGGTCATCAACCCCTACCTTGCGGAGGTGTTGCGACACCCTCAAGCCATTGAGATGCGTGAGGGGGTGCTGCATATCCGTGATGTTGAGGGGCCAAACAAGAAGCATGAAGACAAGACTCAAAGCAATGGAGCAGCAAGTTTTCAAGTGCCAAGGGATGGTGGAGCGTGGACTCAACGCCAATCACATGACGATCGCTGATTTCACGAACAATCACAAGCTGGATCTCAAGAACATTGAGGAGGTCATCTTCAAGCTTCATGAGAAAATCAAGCATCTCCAAGCCCAGATCTATGACCTGCAAAACCAGAACTGTGAGTATGAATACAGATTTAAGAGGATGAGCTTGGTTGCAGATTTCAGGGTCCCAGAGACACATTCACCTTTCTATGATGCTGAGATTATGCCTTGGAAGATGGATGACAAGCCTACTTCATCAACAACGCCTTCATCACCACCTTTGAAGAAAGAGATCTAAATACATGGGTATGTGCACTCCCCTTGGCAACTGCCAAGCTTGGGGGAGGTGCTCCGGTATCGTATCACCATCACACCTCCATCTTTATCATTTTTCTTAGTTCAATCCTTTTGGTTATATCTTGATCTACTAGAATAAAGTTTTTAGTATGATCTAGCCTTGAGTTTTGCTTTATGTTCCCTCTATGTAATCAAGTTCGTGAGTTATATTATAAAGAGTAGTATTGAGTTGAGGGCTTTGCTTTCTTGCTATGATCTTGAGGGAATTAAATAAAATAAAAATAAAAAGGAAAGATCATATATTGGTCTTATGGAGAGTAATGACTTCACATATAGTGAGTAGGATGAATAAAAGTTGTTGAGAGTTGACAAACATAGTTTTGGTCATTGTTGCAACTAATAGGAAGTAATAAAGAAAGAGAGGCTTCACATATAAATATAATATCTTGGACATCTTTTGTAATTGTGAGCACTCATTAAAATATGACATGCTAAAAAGTTAATGTTGGACAAGGAAGACAACATAATAGGTTATGTTTTCTTATATCCGAATAGAAGTTATATTGTCATGGATCATCCAACATGTTGATCTTGCCTTTCCCTCTCATGCTAGCCAAATTCCTTGCACCAAGTAGAGATACTACTTGTGCTTCCAAACATCCCTTAAACCCAGTTTTGCCATGAGAGTCCACCATACCTACGTATGGATTGAGTAAGATCCTTCAAGTAAGTTATCATCGGTGCAAGCAATAAAAATTGCTCTCTAAATATGCATGGTTTATTAGTGTGAAGAAAATAAGCTTTATACGAACTTGTGATATGGAAGAAATAAAAGCGATGGACTACATAATAAAAGTCCCTATCACAAGCGGCAATATAAAGTAACGTTCTTTAGCATTAAGATTTTGTGCATCCAACCATAAAAGCGCATGACAACCTCTGCTTCCCTCTACGAAGGGCCTATCTTATACTTTTATCTTCTACCCTTATATAAGAGTCATGGTGATCATCACCTTTCCCTTTTACACTTTTTTCTTTGGCTCTCTGCAACATATAGAGCATCACATTGTGAAGAACTGAAATAAACAAGTCATAAGGACATCCGGGACTCCGAACTATCTTCAGTACATCAAAACACATAAACTCATAATACCAATCGTCACCGAACATTAAGCGTGCAGACCCTACGGGTTCGAGCACTATGTAGACATGATCGAGACATGTCTCCGGTCAATAACCAATAGTGGAACCTGGATGCTCATATTGGTTCCTACATATTCTACGAAGATCTTTATTCGTCAAACCGCATAACAACATACGTTGTTCCCTTTGTCATCGGTATGTTACTTGCCCGAGATTCGATCGTCGGTATCTCAATACCTATTTCAATCTCGTTGCTGGCAAGTCTCTTTACTCGTTCCGTAATGCATCATCCCACAACTAACTCATTAGTCACATTGCTTGCAAGGCTTATAGTGATGTGCATTACCGAGAGGGCCCAGAGATACCTCCCCGACAATCGGAGTGGCAAATCCTAATATTGATCTATGCGAAATCAACAAACACCATCAGAGACACTTGTAGAGCACCTTTATAATCACCCGGTTACGCTGTGATGTTTGGTAGCACACAAAGTGTTCCTCCAGTATTCGGGAGTTGCATCATCTCATAGTCATAGGAACATGTATAAGTTATGGAGAAAGCAATTGCAACAAACTAAACGATCATTGTGCTAAGCTAACGGATGGGTCAAGTCAATCACATCATGCTCTAATGATGTGATCCCATTAACCAAATGACAACTCGTGTCTATCGTTAGGAAACATAACCATCATTGATTCAACGAGCTAGTCAAGTAGAGGCATATTAGTGACACTCTGTTTGTCTATGTATTCACACATGAACTGAGTTTCCGGTTAATACAATTCTAGCATGAATAATAAACATTTATCATGATATAAGGAAATATAAATAACAACTTTATTATTGCCTCTAGGGCATATTTCCTTCATTTAGTCCTTTAGCTTTTTAAGGATCACCTAGAGATGTCCTTATGACTTGTTTATTTCAGTTCTTCACAATGTGATGCTCTATATGTGCAACTATTTGTTGTGCAGTTCAATTTCATCAATAACAGTTTCGACAATACCACTATGAATTACGATATTTGGTTGTTGTTAAGGATATTGCAGTTAACATGCCTTTTCGTTTTTCAATTGTTGTTTAGCAACATGCATTGTACTGAATGACTAAATATGGAATCCCAGGCTACATAGCAACAAGGAAGAGTGTTACCTTATTGTTCTGATGATGTCTAGATATACATGTAATAAAATCTTATATAATGGAATGGATGGAGTGTTGTACTACATCATTTTTCAATTGTTGTTTAGCTTCTAATATTAACTTGGTGCTTTTTGGTACATATATCATTGCCAAAGATACACACTTTGACCCTTTCTGCGTATGGGGCAATGAGATATTCATGAACCAGCATCAAGTGAGGAAACTGATGAAGATTGTTACTAAAATAGGTCAAAAGATGTCAATCGAACTATTTGTTTACACTTTATGCAAGACAACGGTGAACTGCAGGATGGTAAGTAAGAACCCTGTAGCCTTCTTTTTACTGCCCGTAATGAGTTGTGTTAGATGACAATATCTGAATCTTTTTTCCTTTTGTAGTCGATCCTAGAGCAGTTTACTCAAGATTACCTCTCAAACTACATGATTGGCGGCCGGCCATCACAAGGGGTTGGACTAGAGTCCTGCATGCCTTCTGCATCCAAGAGAGCACAATAGGGCCATTCCGCTTCACCTTGTTCAGCAACTGGAATGTCTGTCACCTCTTTCTTTACCATCTGTAATAGTAAAAGTATAGAACCCTGGTACATCATTCTTTGTTTGGTGCTTCTGTAATTCTTAAACATATGTACCTGTGAATCGAATAATGCATTGGTTGTTTGAACCTGATGGATAGGAATAAAGGTATAGTCTACTTTCAAGTTTAAATTAGGTACAATTTTAAATAGCAGAAATTAAATTAGGGTGAAATTACATTGTGCAGGTCATTACAGCACACACGATTGGTAAAATACAAACGTTGGCGATATACACCATAATCCGAGATGGTTCACAGAGCGGAAACGTGTGCAAGCATGCACACAGTTGTCGTTTGCAAAGTGTGTGTGATGTCAGGCACTATCACATACGGTGCAGGAAAACTAAATGTGTGTGATTATCTACCTATCGTACATGGTTTATAATCATGAACTATTTGTGATGTGACAGGCATCGTAAATCTCCCGTGCCTAGAATATGCCTAGAAAACTGTCGTGCCTGGAATCTGCCAGGTTTTAGGCAGAACCACAAAACTCTGACTGCGATGGCAATGCGAGCACAAACGAGTGGCAAGGATGAAGCGTTTGGGATATTCGAGATATCGGAAACGGATATATAGGGACAACTATATGCATCAAGGCTCCCTATCCCCGACGGTTTCTGGGTCGTGTGGGAAGGACCCCCCTATGGCCCACACTCACTTGGAGACGGTTCCATATGCTGTCGTGGAAAGGGGTGAAAAACCGTTTGTTTAGGACCAACGCGCACCAATGATAATCAATATCATAATACCGGAAGAGTACATAAGGGACAATTTCCAGAACCTTTCATACTCCAAAAAGTAATAGGTATGTGGTATGGTAAGTAAACTGACTCCAAAACATTTCCAATGGCAATTTTTCTCCATTTTGGAATATTTAAAAAATTAGGAAAATTAAAAGTAGTCTGAAAGAGACACGAGGCCACCACAAGGGTGGAGGGAGCTTCCCATGTCCTTGTGGCTACTTCGTGTGCCTTCCGGACTCCGTTTTCTTGCATGATACTCCTTTTGGTCGGTAAAAATTCATTATATAATCTCCCAAAGGTTTTGACCACCGTACCACGACATTATCTCATGTTCTTGTTTCGAGCTGTTTTTTTTTGACAGATCCAGATTACGATGATGTCTCCAAGCGCCCCCAAGGACAAGTTTTTCGAGAAGGTCATCAACCCCTACCTTGCGGAGGTGTTGCGACACCCTCAAGCCATTGAGATGCGTGAGGGGGTGCTGCATATCCGTGATGTTGAGGGGCCAAACAAGAAGCATGAAGACAAGACTCAAAGCAATGGAGCAGCAAGTTTTCAAGTGCCAAGGGATGGTGGAGCGTGGATTCAATGCCAATCACATGATGATCGCCGATTTCACGAACAATCACAAGCTGGATCTCAAGAACATTGAGGAGGTCATCTTCAAGCTTCATGAGAAAATCGAGCATCTCCAAGCCCAGATCTATGACCTGCAAAACCAGAACTGTGAGTATGAATACAGATTTAAGAGGATGAGCTTGGTTGCAGATTTCAGGATCCCAGAGACACGTTCACTTTTCTATGATGGTGAGATTATGCCTTGGAAGATGGATGACAAGCCTACTTCATCAACAACGCCTTCATCACCACCTTTGAAGAAAGAGATCTAAATACATGGGTATGTGCACTCCCCTTGGCAACTGCCAAGCTTGGGGGAGGTGCTCCGGTATCGTATCACCATCACACCTCCATGTTTATCATTTTTCTTAGTTCAATCCTTTTGGTTATATCTTGATCTACTAGATTAAAGTTTTTAGTATGATCTAGCCTTGAGTTTTGCTTTATGTTCCCTCTATGTAATCAAGTTCGTGAGTTATATTGTAAAGAGTAGTATTGAGTTGAGGGCTTTGCTTTCTTGCTATGATCTTGAGGGAATTAAATAAAAGAAAAATAAAAAGGAAAGATCATATATTGGTCTTATGGAGAGTAATGACTTCACATATAGAGAGTAGGATGAATAAAAGTTGTTGAGAGTTGACAAACATAGTTTTGGTCATTGTTGCAATTAATAGGAAGTAATAAAGAAAGAGAGGCTTCACATATAAATATAATATCTTGGACATCTTTTGTAATTGTGTGCACTCATTAAAATATGACATGCTAAAAAGTTGATGTTGGACAAGGAAGACAACATAATAGGTTATGTTTTCCTATATCCGAATAGAAGTTATATTGTCATGGATCATCCAACATGTTGATCTTGCCTTTCCCTCTCATGCTAGCCAAATTCCTTGCACCAAGTAGAGATACTACTTGTGGTTCCAAACATCCCTTAAACCTAGTTTTGCCATGAGAGTCCATCGTACCTACGTATGGATTGAGTAAGATCCTTCAAGTAAGTTATCATCGGTGCAAGCAATAAAAATTGCTCTCTAAATATGCATGGTTTATTAGTGTGAAGAAAATAAGCTTTATACGAACTTGTGATATGGAAGAAATAAAAGCGATGGACTACATAATAAAAGTCCCTATCACAAGCGGCAATATAAAGTAACATTCTTTAGCATTAAGATTTTGTGCATCCAACCATAAAAGCGCATGACAACCTCTGCTTCCCTCTACGAAGGGCCTATCTTATACTTTTATCTTCTACCCTTATATAAGAGTCATGGTGATCATTACCTTTCCCTTTTACACTTTTTTCTTTGGCAAGCACTATATAGTCATGGTGATCATCACCTTTCCCTTTCTGCAACATATAGTTATGTAGGTTATCATAAAGTATTATTGTTGACATTACCCTTGACGTAAAAAGTTGGGAGGCGAAACTATAAGCCCCTATCTTTCTCTGTGTCCGATCGAAGCTTTGAACCCATAAGTATCGCGTGAGTGTTAGCAATTGTGAAAGATTAAATAATAGTTGAGTATGTGGACTTGCAGAAAAGCTCTTATATTGACTCTTTTTGATGTTATGATAAATTGCAATTGCTTCAGTGACTAAGATCATAGTTTGTTAGTTTTCAATGATGTTTCCAATTCATACTCTATCTTGTGAATGAATTGTTACTTTAGCATAAGAAATTATATGGCATTATATGTAGTTGTTCTAAAGATGATCATGATGCCCTCATGTCTGTATTTTATTTTATCGACACCTCTATCTCTAAACATGTGGACATATTTTTCGATATCGGCTTTCGCTTGAAGACAAGCAAGGTCTAAGCTTGGGGGAGTTGATACGTCCATTTTGCATCATGCTTTTATATTGATATTTATTGCACTATGGGTTGTTATTACACATTATATCACAATACTTTTGCCTTTTCTCTCTTATTTTATAAGGTTTACATGAAGCGGGAGAATCCCGGCAGCTGGAATTCTAGACTGGAAAAGGAGCAAATATTAAAGACCTATTCTGCACAACTCCAGAATTCCTAAAACTTCATGGAGAATATTTTTGGAATATATAAAAAATATTGGACGAAGAAAGCACCAGAGGGGTGCCACCTACCAGCCACAAGGGTGGAGGGCGCGCCCCTGTCCTTGTGGGCCCCTGGCAGGCCCCCAGTGCCCGTCTTCTACTATATGATGTGTTTTGACCTAGAAAAAATCAGGAGGAAGCTTTCAGACGAAGCACCGTTGTCTCGAGGCGGAACTTGGGCAGAACCAATCTAGGACTCTGGCGAAGCTGTTCAGCCGGGGAAACATCCCTCCATTAGGGGGAAATCGAAGCAATCGCCATCACCAACAATCCACTCATCGAGAGGGGACAATCTCCATCAACATCTTCACCAGCACCATCTCCTCTCAAACCCTAGTCCATCTCTTGTATTCGGTCTTGGTCCCAAAACCTCATATTAGTACCTGTGGGTTGCTAGTAGTGTTGATTACTCCTTGTAGTTTATGCTAGTTGGTTTATCCGGTGGAAGATTATATTTTCATATCCTTAATGATAATTAATACTCCTCTGATCTTAATCATAAATATGTTTTGTGAGTAGTTATGTTTGTTCCTGGGGACATCGGAGAAGTCTTGTTATAAGTAATCATGTGAATTTGGTATTCGTTCGATATTTTGATGAGATGTATGTTGTCTCTCCTCTAGTGGTGTTATGTGAATGTTGACTACATTACACTTCACTATTATTTGGGCCTAGGGGAAGGCATTGGGTAGTAATAAGTAGATGATGAGTTGCTAGAGTGACAGAAGCTTAAACCCAACTCTATGTGTTGCTTCGTAAGGGGATGATTTGGATCCATATGTTTCATGCTATGGTTAGGTTTACCTTAATTCTTCTTTTGTAGTTGTGGATGCTTGTGAGAGGGGTTAATCATAAGTGGGAGGCTTGTCCAAGGAAGGGCAGCACTGCTACGTCTTGAGCTTGCGTTGGTTTTCCCCGAAGAGGAAGGGATGATGCAGCAGAGTAGCGTAAGTATTTCCCTCAGTTTTTGAGAACCAAGGTATCAATCCAGTATGAGGCCACGCTCAAGTCCCTCGTAACTGCACAAAACGATAGCTAGTCGCAACCAACACGATTAGGGGTTGTCAATCCCTTCGGGTCACTTATGAGAGTGAGATCTGATAGATATAATATTTTTGGTATAAAGATGCAAAGTAAAAAGTAAAAGCAACGTAAAAAAGCAAAGCAAGATTAAAGTGATGGAGATTGATATGATGAGAATAGACCCGAGGGCCATAGGATTCATTAGTGGCTTCTCTCAAGAGCATAAGTATTCTATGGTGGCTGAACAAATTACTGTCGAGCAATTGATATAAAAGTGCATAGTTATGAGAATATTTAGGCCTGATCATGTATATAGGCATCAGGTCAGTGACAAGTAGACCGAAACGATTCTGCATCTACTACTATTACTCCACTCATCGACCGCTATCCAGCATGCATCTAGAGTATTAAGTTAAAAACGGAGTAAAACCTTAAGCAAGATGACATGATGTAGAGAGATAAATTCATGCAATATGAAATAAACCCCATCTTGTTATCCTCGATGGCAACAATACAATACGTGCCTTGCTACCCCTTCTGTCACTGGGTAGGGACACCGCAAGATCGAACCAAAAGCTAAGCACTTCTCCCATGGCAAGAACTACCAATCTAGTTGGCCAAACCAAACGGATAATTCGAAGGGGCTTGCAAAGATAGCCAATCATACATGAAAGAATTCAGAGAAGATTCAAATATTATTCATAGATAGACTTGATCATAAACCCACAATTCATCGGTCTCAACAAACACGCCGCAAAAAGAAGATTACATCGAATAGATCTCCACAAGAGAGGGGGAGAACTTTGTATTGAGATTCAAAGAGAGAGAAGAAGCCATCTAGCTACTAACTATGGACCCGAAGGTCTGAGGTAAACTACTCACACTTCATCGGAGGGGCTAGGATGATGTAGAAGCCCTCCGTGATGACGGCCCTCTTCCGGTGGAGCTCCGAAACAGGCCCCAAGATGGGATCTCGTGGATACAGAAAGTTGCGGCGGTGCAATTAGGTTTTTGGCTCCTATCCTGATCGTTTTGGGGTACGTAGGTATATATAGGAGGAAGGAGTACGTCGGTGGAGCACCGAGGGGCCCACGAGGCAGGGGGCGCGCCCCCCACCCTCGTCACCTCCTCTTTGACTCCGTGGAGTAGGGTCCAAGTCTCCTGGATTACGTTCGGTGAGAAAATCACGTTCCCGAAGATTTTATTCCGTTTGGACTCCGTTTGATATTATGTTTCTCCGAAACACTGAAATAGGCAAAAAACAACAATTCTGGGTTGGGCCTCCGGTTAATAGGTTAGTCCCAAAAATAATATAAAAGTGGAAAATAAAGCCCAATATAGTCCAAAACAGTAGATAATATAGCATGGAGCAATCAAAAATTATAGATACGTTGGAGACATAGCAGGCATCCCCAAGCTTAATTCCAACTCGTCCTCGAGTAGGTAAATGATAAAAAGAGAATTTTTGATGCGGAGTGCTACTTGGCATAATTTCAATGCAAATCTTCTTAATTGTGGTATGAATATTCAGATTAGAAAGATTCAAGACAAAAGTTTATATTGACATAAAAATAATAATACTTCAAGCATACTAACAAAGCAATTATGTCTTCTCGAAATAACATGGCCAAAGAAAGTTATCCCTACAAAATCATATAGTCTAGCTATGCTCCATCTTCATCACACAAAGTACTTAAATCATGCACAACTCTGATGACAAGCCAAGCAATTGTTTCATACTCTAACTTTTTTAAAACTTTTTCAATCTTCACGCAATACATGAGTGTGAGCCATGGATATAACATTATAGGTGGAATAGAATGGTGGTTGTGGAGAAGAAAAAAAGGAGAAGATAGTCTCACATCAACTAGGCGTATCAACGGGCTATGGAGATGCCCATCAATAGATATCAATGTGAGTGACTAGGGATTGTCATGCAACGGATGCACTAGAGCTATAAATGTATGAAAGATCAACAAAAGAAACTAGTGGGTGTGCATCCAACTTGCTTGCTCACGAAGACCTAGGGCACTTGAGGAGGCCCGTCATTGGAATATACAAGCCAAGTTCTATAATGTAAAATTCCCACTAGTATATGATAGTGACAACATATGAGACTCTCTATATGAAGAACATGGTGCTACTTTGAAGCACAATATATGAGACCCGCTATATCATGGTGCTACTTTGAAGCACAAGTGTGGAAAAAAAGATAGTAGCATTGCCCCTTTTTATTTATTTTCTTTTTTGGGGGGCCTTCTTTTTTTTCTTTGGCCTTTTTTTTGGGACAATGATCTATTGAATGATGATCATCACACTTCTATTTATTTACAACTCGATTCTAAAACAAAGTATGACTCTATATGGATGCCTCCGGCGGTGTACCGGGATATGCAATGAATCAAGAGTGACAAGTATGAAAAAATTATGAACGGTGGCTTTGCCACAAATACTATGTCAACTACATGATCATGCTAAGCAATATGACAATGATGAATGTGTCATGATGAACTAGATGGTGGAAAGTTGCATGGCAATATATCTCAGAATGGCTATGGAAATGCCATAATAGGTAGGTATGGTGGCTGTTTTGAGGAAGGTATATGGTAGGTGTATGATACCGGCGAAAGGTGCATGGTATTAGAGAGGCTAGCAAAGGTGGAAGGGTGAGAGTGCGTATAATCCATGGACTCAACATTAGTCATAAAGAACTCATATACTTATTGCAAAAATCTAGAAGTTATCAAAGCAAAGGATTACGCGCATGCTCCTAGGGGGATAGATTGCTAGGAAAAGACCATCGCTCGTCCCCGACCGCCACTCATAAGGAAGACAATCAATAAATAAATCATGCTCCGACTTCATCAAATAACGGTTCACCATACGTGCATGCTACGGGAATCACAAACTTTAACACAAGTATTCTTTAAATTCACAACTACTCAACTAGCATGAATTTAATATTATCACCTCCATATCTCAAAACAATTATCATGCTTCAATCTTTTCTTAGTATTCAACACACTCAAAAGAACGTTTCACAAATCTTGAATACCAAGCATATTATGATTAAGCAAATTACCATGCTATTAAGAGACTCTCAAAATAATTTAAGTGAAGCATGAGAGATCAATAGTTTCTTTAAAACAAATCCACCACCGTGCTTAAAAGGTCTAAGTGAAGCACATAGAGCAAAATTATAACGCTCAAAAGATATAAGTGAAGCACATAGAGCAAAACTACTTAGCTCAAAAGATATAAGTGAAGCACATAGAGTATTCTATCAAATTTTAATTCATGTATGGCTCTCTCAAAAGGTGTGTACAACAAGGATTATTGTGGCATACTAAGACACAAAGAAACAAATAATACGAGACGCTCCAAGCAAAACACATATCATGTTGGTGAATAAAAATATAGCTCCAAGTAAATTACCGATGGAAGTGGACGAAAGAGGGGATGCCTTCCGGGGCATCCCCAAGCTTTGACTTTTTGGTGTCCTCGGATTATCTTGGGGGTGCCATGGGCATCCCCAAGCTTAGGCTCTTGCCACTCCTTGTTCATCATCCATCAAAAGAATTCACCCAAAACTTGAAAACTTCACAACACAAAACTCAAAATAGAAAACTCGTGAGCTCCGTTAGCGAAAGAAAACAAAAGACCACTTCAAGGTACTGTAATGAACTCATTATTTATTTATATTGGTGTTAAACCTACTGTATTACAACTTCTCTATGGATTATAAACTATTTTACTAGCCATAGATTCATCAAAATAAGCAAACAACACACGAAAAACAGAATCTGTCAAAAACAGAACTGTCTGTAGTAATCTGTAGCTAGCGCAAGATCTGGAACCCCACAAATTCTAAAATAAATTGCTGGACGTGAGGAATTTATCTATTAATCATATGAAAAAATAATTAACTAAATAGCACTCTTAAAATAAAAATGACAGCAGTTCTCGTGAGCGCTAAAGTTTCTGTTTTTTACAGCAAATTCAACAAGACTTTCCCCAAGTCTTCCCAATGGTTCTACTTGGCACAAACACTAATTAAACACAAAAAACACAAGCAAAACAGAGGCTAAATAATTTATTTATTACTAAACAGGAGCAAAAAGCAAGGAATAAAAATAAAATTGGGTTGCCTCCCAACAAGCGCTATCGTTTAACGCCCCTAGCTAGGCATAAAAGCGAGGATAGATCTAAGTATTGTCATCTTGATTCTTAATTCTTTTAGCGATGTTATGCTCGAATCCGGGAGGTTCCTTACATTTCCCTTCATATTCAGAGATCTTGAGATCTAAAGAATCCAACCACTTATTGCAAAGAGTAATCAACATATTCATGCGGTGAAGATTTACGCTAACGCTCTTAAGAGGTTCAAGAGATTTCTGTAAAATCTTAGTTACTTCGCAAACTTTCTCAAAAACTTGCATTTTCTCATGGGTATGATGGGGCCCCTTTTTTTGAGGTATAGTTCCTACTATACCTTCTATAATTTCATGCGCGGTACTGGGATCAATTTCAATAAAATTGCCTTTGGCAACACAATCCAAAAGTTGTCTATGAGACATATTAAGCCCAACATAAAAGTTGCGAAGCAAAATTCTGAAATTTACTTCTAGGGTGCATTTACGATAAGATTCCATCATTCTAAACCAAGCATCCTTTAAGTTTTCTCCTTGCTTTTGTTTGAAGTGAAGGACTTCAAACTCGGGAGACATAGGAGCAGAAAGAGGACTAGCCATGACGAAAGCAAACAAACTAGCACGCGGGCAAACAAGAGGCAAATAGAGAGGGAGGATAGAGAGAGAGAGAGGGCGAATAAAACGGCAAGGGTGAAGTGGGGGAGAGGAAAACGAGAGGCAAATGGCAAATAATGTAATGCGAGAGACAGGGATTGGTACTTGGTATGTTGACTTTTTGCGTAGACTCCCCGGCAACGGCGCCAGAAATCCTTCTTGCTACGTCTTGAGCTTGCGTTGATTTTCCCCGAAGAGGAAGGGATGATGCAGTAGAGTAACGTAAGTATTTCCCTCAGTTTTTGAGAACCAAGGTATCAATCCAGTAGGAGGCCACGCTCAAGTCCCTCGTACCTGCACAAAACGATAACTACTCGCAACCAACGAGATTAGGGGTTGTCAATCCCTTCACGGTCACTTACGAGAGTGAGATCTGATAGATATAATATTTTTGGTATAAAGATGCAAAGTAAAAAAGTAAAAGCAAAGTAAAAAAGCAAAGCAAGATTAAAGTGATGGAGATTGATATTATGAGAATAGACCCGGGGGCCATAGGTTTCACTAGTGGCTTCTCTCAAGAGCATAAGTATTCTACGGTGGGTGAACAAATTACTGTTGAGCAATTGACAGAATTGAGCATAGTCATGAGAATATCTAGGCATGATCATGTATATAGGCATCACGTCCGTGACAAGTAAACCGAAACGAATCTGCATCTACTACTATTACTCCACTCATCGACCGCTATCCAGCATGCATCTAGAGTATTAAGTTAAAAACAGAGTAACGCCTTAAGCAAGATGACATGATGTAGAGAGATAAATTCATGCAATATGAAATAAACTCCATCTTGTTATCCTCGATGGCAACGATACAATACGTGCCTTGCTGCCCCTTCTGTCACTGGGTAAGGACATCGCAAGATCGAACCCAAAGCTAAGCACTTCTTCCATGGAAAGAACTACCAATCTAGTTGGCCAAACCAAACGGATAATTCGAAGAGACTTGCAAACATAACCAATCATAAATAAAAGAATTTAGAGAAGATTCAAATATTATTCATAGATAGACTTGATCATAAACCCACAATTCATCGATCTCAACAAACACACCGCAAAAAAAATTACATCGAATAGATCTCCACAAGAGAGGGGGAGAACTTTGTATTGAGATTCAAAGAGAGAGAAGAAGCCATCTAGCTACTAACTATGGACCCGAAGGTCTGAGGTAAAGTACTCACAGTTCATCGGAGGGGCTAGGATGATGTAGAAGCCCTCCGTGATTACGGCCCTCTTTCGGCGGACCTCCGGAATAGGCCCCAAGATGGGATCTCGTGGATATAGAAAGTCGCGGCGGTGGATTTAGGTTTTTGGCTCCTGTTCTGATCATTTGGGGGTACGTAGGTATATATAGGAGGAAGGAGTCCGTCGGTGGAGCACCGAGGGGCCCACGAGGCAGGGGGCACGCCCTAGGGGGCGCGCTCCCCACCCTCATGACCTCCTCTTTGACTCCCTGGAGTAGGGTCCAAGTCTCCTGGATTACGTTAGGTGAGAAAATCACGTTCCCGAAGATTTTATCCATTTGGACTCCGTTTGATATTCTGTTTCTCCGGAACACTGAAATAGGCAAAAAACAACAATTCTGGGCTGGGCCTCCGGTTAATAGGTTAGTCCCAAAAATAATATAAAAGTGGAAAATAAAGCCCAATATAGTCCAAAACAGTAGATAATATAGCATGGAGCAATCAAAGATTATAGATACATTGGAGACGTATCAAGCACCCAAGCACCGGTCCACCTACATATCAAATTATCAAAGTAACGAACGTGAATCATATGAGCATGATGAAAACTAACTTGACAACAATTCCCATATGTCCTCGGAAGCGCTTTGCTTTATATAAGAGTTCTTCCAGGCTTGTCCTTTGCAATGAAAAGGGTTGGCCACCTTGCTGCATGTTAGTTATTTTATTTACTTGTTACCCGTTATGCTTAATCTTACCACAAAACTATCTGTTACCGATAATTTCAGTGCTTGCAGAGAATACCTTGCTGAAAACCACTTGTCATTTCCTTCTGCTCCTCGTTGGGTTCGACACTCTTACTTATAGAAATGACTATGATATATCCCCTATATTTGTGGAAAATACAATCTCGCTTGACGCAACTTGAAAGGAAGCAAGAAATGTAGTTTTTGTACCCATGATGAGACAATCAAACATCTCTTCTTTCAATGAAAGTTTGTGCGTTCTACATGGTGAGTCATCCAAATAGCGTCAAATTTGTATCCACCGACAAGTGTTACCAATATATATGGTCACTGGCTTGATGGAATACCAAATACTTTTAGTGCGCTAATATGGGTGGGAGCGTCCGCCTTACTATGGTCGCTTTGGCTATGTATAAATGGTTGTATTTTTAATGGCAAAATCTCTTCTCCTATGCAGGTTATTTACCGTTGTACGCATTGCCTTCGTACGTGTTCTACTCTGCACCGAACGGAGCACCAATCGTTGTTCAAGGCGGTGTTTATGCGATTGGAGCGGGTGGACAGGGAGGTTTTTACCTAACATGGGTGGTAGCATAATCTACGAATCGGTTCACCTTCTCCGTCGACATAGACATAGTTTCGGCCCCATATGGCTTTACTGTTGCCACTTTGTCGCTTATATATTCTTTGTCAGACTGTTTGTTTGATGGTTGTATGCATCCTAGCTATGCAGAGGCCGGGTGTCGCTCTTCATACTTTGTATCCGCTCGATGCTACATTTTTAGTTAATAAAAGTGCCCTTTATCAAATTTCTTTCCACCGAATTTCATCTGTTAAACAAACAATATATGTGCAATTCATTGAGTTTTGTACATCAGCAAAGATATCTAACCATGTACAGATTTAAGGGCATCATTGATACGCCCATTTTGCATCGTGCTTTTACATCAATATTTATTGCATTATGGGCTACTATTACACATTATGTCACAATACTTATGCCTATTCTCTCTTATTTTACAAGGTTTACATGAAGAGGGAGAATGCCGGCAGCTTGGATTCTGGGCTGGGAAAGGAGCAAATATTAAAGACCTATTCTGCACAGCTCCAAAAGTCCTGAAACTTCACGAAAGTTATTTCCAGAATATATAAAAATATTGAGTGAAGAAAGTTCTAGAGGGGGGCCACACCCTGGCCACGAGGGTGGGGGCGCTCCCTACCCCCCTGGGCGTGCCCCCTGTCTCGTGGGCCCCCTGGTGGCCCTCCGATGCCCATCTTGTGCTATATGAGGTCTTTCATCGGAGAAAAAATCATAAGCAAGCTTATGGGACGAAACTCCGCCACCACGAGGCGGAACCAATCTAGGGCTCCGGCAGAGCTGTTCTGCCGAGGAAACTTCCCTCCAGGAGGGGGAAATCATCACCATCGTCATCACCAACAATCCTCTCATCGGGAGGGGCTCAATCTCCATCAACATCTTCACCAGCACCATCTCATCTCAAACCCTAGTTCATCTCTTGTATCCAATCTTTGTCCCAAAGCCTCAGATTGGTACCTGTGGGTTGCTAGTAGTGTTGATTACTCCTTGTAGTTGATGCTAGTTGGTTTAATTGGTTGAAGATCATATGTTCACACTACTAGGAAAAGGGCTATAGATAGGATTGATAGTAATGGCGCACCATGGAAGCAGTGCGCCACTACTATATACTAATGGCGCACCGGTTGGTGATGCACCATTAGTGTGGAAGACACTAATGGCGCACCAGAAACAGGGTGCGCCACTAGTATTAAATTATTATTTTTCATTTTTCCATACATACTAATGGCGCATCAGGTCGAAGTGCGCCATTACTAGTTCTAAGTAGTAATGGCGCACCAAGCAGACAGTGCGCCATTACTGTAAAAAAATTATTCTTTTTTTTGCAAAACTACTAATGGCGCATCGTTTCACAGTGCGCCATTACTAGTTTAAACTAGTAATGGCGCACTATTACCCGGTGCGCCATTAGTATATATATATATTATTTTACTTTTTTGCAAAACTACTAATGGCGCACCACCTGCAGGTGCGCCATTAGTAACCAGGGTTACTAATGGCGCATTTGCTGGTGGTGCGCCATTAGTAACCTGGGACCCCAACAAGATATTTTGGACAGCCCCACACCTACCCACTCACTTTCCCCACTTCATTCCCTCCACCTCCTTCTCCAAGCTTTCGGCCATCTCCTCCTCCTCACCTCATTTCCACCATAGATTCATCAAAATTAAGTGGTGAAATTACCTTTTTTTGATAGGTAAGTAAGGGGAAAGCTATCTTCATGATGTAGATCTACTTTTTTTCTCCCTAGCTCGCTCCAACAACGTGCACATGCACTTTTTGTGGCCTAGCTAGATCTATGTATGTTTGTGGTGTTGCATGTGTTTGTGGTGTTGCATATATGTTTGTGTTTGAAGGTACCGGTATTTGAAATGCGATAGTTGCCAATATTTTGCCGGAATGTTTTGATTCATTTCCGTTTCGGCGAGAATTTTGGCACTATGCATTCTTTTTGGTCCTATTTTTAGGGAAGGTCATGCCAAATTTTTCTTGGTTCTAAAATATCGTTTTGCTCTACCCCGCAGGCGACCATGGTCCGCACGATGACTGAAGGCATCGTGAATAGGTTTTTGAGCTCCGCGAAGGCCGAGATGCTTCAAAAGAACGAGACGGAGATAAGATGTCCGTGTCGAAGATGCAAGCTGAAGAGCCTTATTGCGGACCCGGATTCCGGGCAGGTGCGGGACCACCTGCTCTTGCGTGGTTTCATGGATGGCTATCGGTGGCAAGGTGATGAAGATGACTATGAAGTCGTCCATGGGGGCCGGGCAAGAAATGAGGAAGGGCAACAAGACAAGTACCACCGCGGCGAGGGCGGGCGAGAAGACGAAGAATCTCCAGGACATGATCACGACGGTGATGCTGTACACAGTCATCATGTAGAAGATGTCGTACATGATGATGAGGAAGATCAAGACGAAGGGCATGATCATGAAGATGAAGATGCCGGAGCAGACGACGATGGAGGCTGGGTGCAGGACCCTCATATTCAAGAGCTGCTTCTCAAGCAGACGGATAACGCAAGAGCTGCCGCCCGAGAGAAAGCCAAGCTGGATCAACTGGAGATAGACGCGGTTACTCCATTGTATGAAGGATGCAGGCCCGAGGATACCCGCCTGAAAGTAACGCTCATGGCTCTGGAGATGAAGGTAAAACACAAAATGACCGACGCATGCTTCGACGAGAACATGTCATTCTGGCACGAACGTCTTCCCAAGGGGAACAAGTGCCCGACCAGTTTCGAGGAGGCGAAGAAAATCGTGTGTCCTCTGGATTTACCGCACGTGAAATACCATGTGTGCATGAACAATTGTATCATTTATCGGGACGAGCACGCGGAGTCTACCATATGTCCGGTGTGCGGCGTCACTCGATACAAGAAGAGGAAGAAAGCTCCTCGAAAATCGGTGTGGTACTTTCCGATCACTCCTCGTCTGCAGCGGTATTTCGCGGACCCTAAGGTAGCAAAGCTCCTGCGTTGGCACGCGGATAGGGAGGAGAAGAAGCGGGAAGATGACGGAAATGATCCGGAGATAAATAAAAAAGACAAGATGCTGAGTCACCCTAAGGATGCGAGCCAGTGGCAAGCGTTGAACTTCGAATACCCAGAATTTGGGAAGGATCCAAGGAACATCGTGCTGGGCGCGAGCACCGATGGAGTCAATCCGTTTGGCAGCCAGAGAAGCACACATAGCACCTGGCCTGTGTTTGTGTGGATGTACAACCTTCCCCCCTGGTTGTGCATGAAGAGGAAGTACATTCACATGAGTATGCTAATTGAAGGGCCGAAACAACCAGGGAACGACATCAATCTGTATCTGGGGCTGCTGAAGGAGGAGCTAGACACGCTGTGGAAAACGCCAGCCAATACGTGGGACGCCGCAGAGAAAGAATATTTCCCTATGAGAGCCGCACTGCTCACGACGGTGCACGACTATCTCGGTTACGGATATCTCGCGGGGCAGGTAGTCCACGGATTTTCTGGATGCGTAAGGTGCATGGATGACACAACGTATCGCCAGCTAGATAGAGATCCCGGGTCTTCGAAAACCGTGTTCATGGGACATCGAAGGTGGCTTCGCGACGATGACCCGTGGAGGAAACGCAAGGATCTGTTCGATGGTGAAACCGAACCCCGAAAACGCCCGTGTACGAGGAGCGGCGAGGAAATAGACGAGCTGTTGAAAAATTGGAAAGACTGCCCACTGCCGGGAAAGAAGCAAAAGGCGCCAGAGCCGGGAAAGAAGCGAAAGGCGCCAGAGCCGCTGCTGAAGGTATGGAAAACGAGGTCTGTTTTCTGGGACTTGCCGTACTGGAAGATCCACCGTGTGCCTCACAGCCTTGATGTCATGCATATCACGAAGAACGTGTGCGAGAGTCTGCTTGGTACCCTGCTCAACATGCCAGAGAGGACCAAAGATGGGCCGAAAGCAAGGGCAGACTTGAAATCAATGGGCATCAGGCAGGAGCTTCACGCTAATGATGATGATGATGATGATGAGGCGAAGCAGGACACAGAAAGTCGTCGCAAAGGCAAAAAGGCCAAGAAGACCGGAAATGACTACCCTCCCGCGTGCTTCACTCTAAGTCAGGAGGAGATCGAGTAGTTTTTCACCTGCCTCCTAGGAGTAAAACTTCCTTACGGTTACGCGGGGAAGATAAGCAGATACCTAGACCCAGCGAAGCAGAAGTTCAGCGGGATGAAGTCTCACGACTGTCACGTGCTGATGACGCAGATACTTCCAGTTGCAATCCGTGGGATCATGGACGCGCACGTCCGTGAAACGCTATTTGGCCTATGCAACTTTTTCGACGTCATCTCTCGAAGTCGATTGGCGTGAGGCAACTCAGAAGGCTACAGGAAGAGATCGTGGTGATACTATGCGAGCTTGAGATGTACTTCCCGCCCGCATTCTTCGACGTTATGGTGCATCTGCTGGTCCATATCGTGGAGGATATCATCCAACTCGGGCCGACGTTCCTGCACAGCATGATGCCGTTCGAAAGGATGAATGGTGTCATCAAAGGATACGTTCGCAACATGTCACGTCCAGAGGGAAGTATAGCCAGGGGCTTTCTGACCGAAGAGTGCATCTCCTACTGCACGAATTATCTAGGCATCGAGAACCCCGTTGGTCTGCCCGTCAACAGGCACCTCGGCAGGCTCGCTGGATGGGGTCACCGTGAGGGTCGCCGCGAAATGCATGTCGACTTCGAGGGTCGACTCGCCGACTTTGAAAGAGCAAACCTAGTCGCGCTACAACACATAGACGTGGTCGATCCTTGGGTGGTAGAGCACAAAACCTTTATTGAGAAGACGTACAATGACCGAGGCCAACAGAGGACGGACGGAGATATACTCAAAGAGCACAACTCATGTTTCACGCGTTGGTTCAAGCAGAAGCTTCTGTCGTACCCTTTACATGAAGATTCTTCCGCGGAAGAACAACTCATATTCGCCTTGTCACAGGGCGCCGAGCACAACCTGATGACCTATGAGGCGTACGATATCAACGGCTACACATTCTACACCGAGGACAAGGACATGAAGAGCGATGGTTATCAGAACTCCGGGGTAACGATGGAATCCTACACCGGTAACGACAAGGACAGATACTACGGAAGGATCGAGGAGATCTGGGAGCTGAGCTACGCTGGAGAGAAGGTCCCGATGTTCCGTGTCAGATGGGCCAAGAGCGTCCTAAAAGAAGACCGGTATTTCACCACCATGGTTATACCCGAAGCCAAATCCAAGACCGCGGGCGCAAACGTCACCGCGAAAAATGAGCCATGGGTACTGGCTTCCCAAGTGGACCAATGCTTCTTCATTACCGACCCGTCAAAGCCCAGTCGTGTTGTCGTGAGGAGAGGCAAAAGGAAGATCATCGGAATGGATGGAGTAGCCAATGAGCAAGACTTCGACAAGTACGGCGACCCGAAGATCGAACATGACGACGACGATGAAGTAGCAGCACACACCACAAGAAGAAGCAGGACCACCCTACCTAAAGGACGTCCGTTCCACAGAAGAACTCCATTTGCGAAAAAGAAGGGCAAGAAGATTGTGAACAGATAGCTAGCTAAGATCGATTGTATTTAAATCGTAGTCTTCATTTCTCGATTGTATTTCATGGGCACTTTTTGATATCATGAATATTTTTAAATTTCATGGGCACTTTTTGAATTCATGAGGACACTTGATCTCGATCCCCCTCCATCTCGATCTCGATTCCCCCTCCATCTCGATCTCGATCCCCCTCCATCTCGATCCCACCCGCACCCTCCCCCGCTAGCTCCACCGCCGCCGACGACCCACCGCAACCCTCCCCCGCTCCACCGCCGCTGATGAGCACCCGGCCCCCGCACCCTCCCCGCTCCACCGCCGCCAACGGGCACCCCCGCACCCTCCCCCGCTCCACCGCTGCCGCCGATGATATTTTCAAGTAACAAATTTGAACATATTTTTTAAAAAATTATTACTGTTTTTATTAAAAAATATTAATATTATGATTTAAACAAGTTTGAACATATTTAAACACAAATAAATATCAAAAACAGCATTTAAAATGCATAAAAAATATTGGGGAGCCTAGGAATCGAACCCAGGACCTCCTGGTGTGTGTGCTGCATGCTGACCAGTCGTGCTAGTGGGTGGGTTCTTTTGTAGATAGGGTTAGGCTGTAGATATGGTTAGTGGGCTAGACTAAAACAAAATTCTAATGGCGCACCGAGGGGAGGTGCGCCATTAGAATAGTCATACTTATGGCGCACGGCTGGATGGTGCGCCATTAGAACCCTCCCTCTAGCTATCCTCCCTCTCCCTCGCCAGATCCCCTTCGACCCTCTCTCCCTCGCAACCAGATCCACCCGCGCGCTGCCCCGACCCACAACGCCGCCACCCCGACCCTCACCGGACTCCACCCTCGCGCCCCCGCGCCCCCGCGCCCCCACCCCCGCCGCCCCGACCCTCGTCGGACTCCTCCTCGCCGTTTGCGCCTTCTTCCACCTCCGGCCACCGTGGCCTCACCGTCTGTGGAGGTATCTTCTCGACGGACACGCTCCTCGACGGTGGCGCGAGCCTCCCCGCGCGGCTGCTGCTCATCGACGACGGTTAGTCTCTGTCCCTCCCTCCCTCTCTCCCCCGCTCATCCCCATGCCCCCATGGGGCGGCAACCTAGGGTTAGGAGCAGGAGCTCGCCGCCGCCGCCCCGTCGTGCCGCTGCTGCTGCTTCTTGCGGCCGCCTTTCCCGCACGCTCGTGCTCGGACGCCGGGCCCCACGTGCTCGTGCGTTGCCGCCGCCGCCGTCACGCGGCTGCTGCTTCTTGTTGTCAGTTTGCTGCCATACCTTCAATTCCTGCCATGCTTATCTTCAATTAACCATAGGGTTCCTAAGGTTTCTCAGATAGAGATATAAGTAATGGCCATTATAGATAGATGCGTGCAAATCACATGTCGTTAAGATTTCCATACTTGTAGCTACCATTTGATCATACAAATTGGTGCTCCTGCATATTGTTTTTGGTCCTTATAAATTGTTCAGTAGTGTTCCTGGAGGATGACTAAGGAATTAGTGCTCTGTTATGATTTCTTGATAGAATTGTCGAACTATTGTCCTATGTATTAGTACTGATTATTTGGGTCCTTATCCTTGCTTCAAAGGATGCTGGTAGGTAAATCGGTGGCCTTATTAACCATGCTATGCCATTGTTAGCTGTATTAGTACTGATTATTTGGTTAGCTGTAGTAGGAGAGTGCCTGCTAATTAGTGTTTATTTGCTTTTTTTGGTGCTTAATTGGTTATTTGTCTGAAGTAGTGTTAGTTCTGATCATGATTGTTATGCTTATGGCTTTAGAAAATGATAAACTATTTGAATCTGATAGGCAGGTGTCCTTTTAGATTTTGTTGGTAAATCTGTTTTATTCAATGGTTATTGACAGTAGATTATCATTCCTATTTTACGAAGGTCTATTCCTGCAATATCATTGTTACCTTTTATTTGGACTACTACTGCTAGGACTTGCTCCAGATTTTAGGATTTCTTTTCTTTTAGGATTTATTTTCTTCTAGGACTAGGTTTTTATTATTTTTCTGTTGTGATTGTTTTTTGAGCTCTTTCTTTTTCATTTCCTACTATCCTTATCCTAATTATCTTAAATTGTTATGATGTGTGTAACAGGATTAGATCTTGGATTTGCTAGTGGACTTTGGGAGTTTCTTAGCCAGCTTGGTGACTCCATATTTTTCACTATTTCAGCAAGTCTTTTGTAAGCATTAAACTTTCAGCACTACATTTCTATCTTATGTGTACATCTGTTTGCTTCCAATTGCTATATATGTATTGTTGTTACTAAAAATGATGAAGCTCCTGTCAATTGCTATACATATATATGTGTATGATGATCCTCCTTTCCTGCAGTAGTATAACTAGGATATAAAGCACATTGAACTAACAATCTTGTATGGTGCCTAAACTACAATGATTCAGGAACATCAGATGACTCGAGGGTTGCAGTACATGGAATGCATTTGCAAATGCAGCCAAAACCTGATATATACCAAAAAAGATTGTTATATTCCTCCCTGGTACAATAAATAATGAACTAAAATAGTTCCTGGTACAAAAAGAATAACCTATAGATAGTTAATTTCTTCTCTTCAGCATCTTTCTGAATGACCCTAATTGTCATTGACAATATCTGGATAGATTGAAAACAATTTAACTTCAGTACTTCAAGTAATTTGCATGAAAGATTTTTGAAGTCCAACTTCTGAATCCAGAATTTGATTAGTTCCATAAATTTGTATGACCACAAATTTAGAAAAATTTCAGAGATTTGTATGACCAAAGATATAGTTCAGATTTGATTAGTTCCATAAATTTGTATGACCAAATATATATTTCAGATTTGTATAGTTTCAGAGATTTGTATGACCAAAGATATAGTTCAGATTTGAATTGTTTCAGAAATTGGTATGACCAAAGATGCTATTGTATATAAATGGGCTGCTGTAGAACTGTTCTTCATCTTTACAGTGCTGTTGTATAGAAATATCCTGAATTTTCTGCTGTGATTGTTTCTCAAAGAAATTTAGCAAAAAAATGGGGTCCTGGCACTAGTAGAAAAAGGGTCAAACGAGAAGCACATTAGTGCCGGTTTGTATTTGAGCCGGTACTAATGTATACATTAGTGCCGGTTCCAACGGCTAGCCGGGCCGCTTTCATTAGTACCGGTTCGTGGCGAACCTTTAGCACCGGTTCATGCCATGAACCAGTACTAATGAGAGTGGTGGTAGGATGTTGTCAGAGTGGGGCCCCTCCAGCACCTTTAGTACCGGTTCATGCCACGAACCGGTACTAAAGGTCGTCCTATGTATACCCTTCGTCCACCCGCACTCTGTTCTTCCCCCTTTCCCCTCTCCCTCTCCTCTATTCTTCCCATCTTCCACTCGAGTTCATCACCAATTTTGCCCAAAATTTGTCAAGATTTGCAGGCCCCCATCCATTCAAATGATCACAAAGGTTAGCAACTTTGTCCTTTCATCTCTCATTGCTAGATTAGCTCTTGCATTGGTTTATATAGTGATTAATTGTGGGTTTTAGTAATTTGGGAGGAATTATATGTGGTAGTATTTGATTTATATGCAAATTGAGGTCAAAATAACACTTAGTTTGCATATGTAGGTGTGGTTTACTTAGTGCCTTCTAAATCTCCATCGTAACCACCGTCGATCGCCCGCACCGTCCCATCATCCGCACCACCTTGTGGTGAGCCTCTTGTTCATGAAATTTTATATAAAAATTGATGTTTGTGTGATTTGGATATATAGTTACTCGTATAATTATCTTACCCGTACGTTGTTTGTTATACATATAGTGCCATGGTTTTGATATCCGTCCCCGTCGGCCCTCGTCCTTGTTATGGTTCGGATGTGGTATATATATTCTCTTTTAAAACTAGTTGCATTTCGTGTTTATGACAAATTATGCCCATCAAGTTGACATAGATATTTGTATGTAGGAGGTAGTTGAACCGGAAATTCCAACCGACCCTATTATCGAGAGGTTAAATTTAGTTGAAAGAGAAAACGAGGATTTGAAGGAAAAATTGAAAAGAATTGAGGGGGAGAAGATGGAATTGGAGTTGCATGTTGCCGATGTCGTCGATGATCACAAGATGAAGATGGAGAAAATGCGCTTGAAGATTAGAAAGATTAGAAAATATGCCATCGATAGTGAGGCTTGGTATCATTATGCTGTTGGATCCATTGTTACCTTAGTTGCGATCTTGATCGTATTTGTTGTTGCATTTAAATGCTTTAGCTAGAGAGTTATTTGTTTGTTGCATTTAAGTGTTGTATGAACTTTATGTATGAACTTGTATTAATTTGGTCTATTCGGTGTTGTGTAATGAAGATGAGCCGGCAATGGATGTACGATGACCGATGCTCTCCCCAGTTCGTTGAGGGCGTGCATACTTTTCTGCTTGCGGCTGAGGCAAACAAGCGGGCGGATGGTTTTATGCCTTGTCCATGTGCTCGCTGTAAGAATGGTCACAATTACTCTACGTCAAGAACCATTCACGTCCACCTGTTTAAGTCCGGTTTCATGCCCCACTATAATGTTTGGACCAAGCACGGAGAAAGAGGGGTTATGATGGAAGACAATGAAGAAGAAGAGGACGACGACAGCTATCCTGGCCATGGGTTCCCTGAATACGATGATACAACAATGGGGGAAGAAGCTGAGCCGGTAATGCGGGAAGAAGCTGAGCCCGCAATGCGGGAAGAAGCTGAAGAAGAGGCATCAGATGAGCCCGTTGATGATCTAGGTCGGGCCATTGCCGATGCAAAGAGAAACTGCGCAAGTGATTTGGCGAAGAAGAAGTTGTAGCGCATGTTAGAGGATCACAAAAAATTGGTGTACCCGAATTGCGTAGGTGACAAGAAAAAGTTGGGCACCACACTGGAATTGCTGCAATGGAAGGCAAAGAATGGTGTATCTGATAAGGGATTTGGAAAGTTGCTGGTAATGATAAAGGATATGCTTCGAAAGGACAACGAATTGCCCGAGAGTACGTACGAAGCAAAGAAGGCTGTCTGCCCTCTAGGGTTAGAGGTGCAGAAGATACATGCATGCCCTAATGATTGCATCCCCTACCGCGGTGAGTACGAGGATTTGAACGCTTGCCCGGTACCTGCTGCATTGCGCTATAAGATCAGCCGCGATGACCCTGGTGATGTCGAGGGCCGGCGCCCCAGGAAGAAGATTCCTGCCAAGGTGATGTGGTATGCTCCTATAAAACCACTGTTGAAACGTTTGTTCCAAAACAAAGAGCATGCCAAGGCGATGCGATGGCACAGAGAAGACCGTAAGAAAGACGGAAAGTTGAGAGTACCCGCTGACAGGTCGCAGTGGAGAAAAATTGAAAGAAAGTACGGGAAGGAGTTTGCAGATGACGCAAGGAGCGTATGGTTTGGTCTAAGCGCAGATGGCATTAATCCTTTTGGGGAGCAGAGCAGCAACCATAGCACCTGGCCTGTGACTCTATGTTTGTATAACCTTCCTCCTTGGTTGTGCATGAAGCGGAAGTTCATTATGATGTCAGTGCTCATCCAAGGCCCTAAGCAACCCGGCAACGACATTGATGTGTACCTAAGGCCATTAGTTGAAGAACTCTTACAACTGTGGAATGGAACAGGTGTACGTGCGTGGGATGAGCACATGGGGGAAGAATTTGACCTAAAGGCGTTGCTGTTCGTGACCATCAATGATTGGCCTGCTCTTAGTAACCTTTCAGGACAGACAAACAAGGGATACCGCGCATGCACGCACTGTTTGGACGATACCGACAATATATATTTGGCTAATTGTAAGAAGAATGTGTACCTGGGACATCGTCGATTTCTTCCGAGCAGGCATCCCGTAAGAAAGAAAGGCAAGCATTTCAAAGGTGAGGCGGATCACCAGACGAAGCCTGGCCACCGTACTGGTGCTGATGTACATGATATGGTCAAGGATTTGAAGGTGGTCTTTGGAAAGGGTCCTGGTGGACAACCTGTTCCGAATGACGCTGACGGACACGCACCCATGTGGAAGAAGAAATCCATATTTTGGGACCTGCCCCATTGGAAAGACCTCGAGGTCCGCTCCGCAATCGACGTGATGCACGTGTCGAAGAATCTTTTGTGACCCTGCTTGGCTTCTTGGGCGTGTATGGGAAGACAAAAGATACACCTGAGGCACGGGAGGACCAGCAACGTATGCACGGAAAAGACGGCATACATCAGGGTCATGCAAGCTACGCTCTTACCAAAGAAGAGAAGGAAATTTTCTTTGAATGCCTGCTCAGTATTAAGGTACCGTCTGGCTTCTCGTCGAATATAAAGGGAATAATAAACATGGCAGAGAAAAAGTTCCAGAACCTAAAGTCTCATGACTGCCACGTGATTATGACGCAACTGCTTCCGGTTGCATTGAGGGGGCTTCTACCGGAAAACGTTCGATTAGCCATTGTGAAGCTATGTGCATTTCTCAATGCAATCTCTCAGAAGGTAATCGATCCAGAAATCATAGCAAGGTTACAGAATGATTTGGTGCAATGTCTTGTCAGTTTCGAGTTGGTGTTCCCACCATCCTTCTTCAACATCATGACGCACGTCCTAGTTCACCTATGCGAAGAGATTAACGTTTTGGGTCCTGTATTTCTACACAATATGTTCCCCTTTGAGAGGTTCATGGGAGTCTTAAAGAAATATGTTCATAACCGTGCTAGGCCAGAAGGAAGCATCTCCAAGGGCCGTCAAAATGAGGAGGTCATTGAGTTTTGTATTGACTTTATTCCTGACCTTAAACCGATTGGTGTTCCTGAATCGCGGCATAAGGGCAGACTGGATGGAAAAGGCACGCTAGGAGGGGAACAAATAATATGTATGGACGGACATTCTCTCCCTGAAGCACACTACACAGTTCTACAGAATTCCGCCTTGGTGGCTCCGTATATGGATGAACACAAGAATTTGCTACGCTCCAAACACCCGGAGCGGTCTGATGACTGGATTACACGTGAACAAACCAGGAGTTTTGCTAGCTGGTTGCAAGCACGTACCATGCATGACACCTCTATTGAAGATAACCTGTACTTGCTGTCCCAGTTACCATCTTCGAATATAATGACTTTCAAAGGGTACGAGATAAATGGTAATACATTTTACACGATCGCCCAAGATAAGAAGAGCATGAACCAAAACAGTCGTGTCCGCTTTGATGCAGAAACCAAGACGGGAAAGGAAACATATTATAGTATAGGACATATGGGAACTTGACTATCGACGTGGTTTGAAGGTCCCTTTGTTTCGGTGCAAATGGGTCAATATGACACGAGGCGGGGTAACGAAAGACCCGCAGTACGGAATGACAACAGTGGGTCTCAACAATCTTGCGTATGCATACGAACCATTCGTCCTAGCCAATGATGTGGCACAGATTTTCTATGTGAAGGACATGTCTACCAAGCCAATAAAAAGATAAGATAAGGAAGCGAATGCATCGTACGATGAGCCAAAGCGGCACATAGTTCTTTCTGGGAAGAGAAACATCTTGGGAGTGGATGACAAGACAGACAAGTCAGAAGATTATGAAAAGTTTGATGAAATTGCTCCATTCACAGTGAATATTGACCCGAGCATCCCGTTAAATGATGAAGATTTGGCTACGACGCAAAGGGACAAACACGAAGAAAAAGTTTCACACCCAAAGATCTGGGATGTGATCGGCTTAACTATCATCACTTTCTTCTATGTCTCACACCCAGGAGGGAATCTCTGTAATAGTTAGGGTAGCTAGTTATGTGTTTTGGCATTTGAAATGCGAAGAAATTTTATGTGCAAGCAAATTCTTTCATGCATTTACTGATTTTTTCAGCTAAATGACCCTGAAATTGAAAAGCATTTCAAATGAACTCAGAAAAGGATGAAAGTTGGCATGGTATCATAATTTCACCCACATAGCATGTGCAAAAAAGTAGAGAGGGTTACCGCAAAAACTGGATGCACTTCGTGTACAAAATGGACAATCTGTTTCGAAGTATCAGGGTTTCGGACGAAACTCATCCGTTACAAAGGCATTTCATTTTTTAAATAACCTAAGCATTACCAAATTGAGTATAATGATAAAACACACTAATATTAAACATAAGAAAAAAGAATCACTGAAAAATCTATTTTCAAAGTTAAGTTTTTCACAAAATAAGTAAAGCAAAAAAATAAGAAAAAAAAGCCCACCTTCTGGGCCACAGCGGCCTGCATACGACTAGAAACCCAAATTCAAGTTGGGCCAGAATGCAGGCCCGCTAGCCCAGAAGGCCCAACAGGGCATCGCAGAAGAGGTAGGCCCAGAAGGCCTGCTTAAGAGAGGAGCTCGAGACAGCAGCGACGGCGGGGCTTATAAGCAGGTGCGAGTGCCCCTCGGCTAGCGAGTGTAAGTGCATCTAGTGCCACCCCTAGTTGGTTTTGGAGTATTGACGACAAACCTAGTTAAGGGACTAATGTGTTTGTGAGAATTGCAGGATAACATAGGTAGAAGTCCCTCATTGATTCGGTTTTACTACCAGAGATGACCCCTAAAAATGTACGAAGACATTGAAGACTATGGTGGTATTTGAAGGTATTCACATTGAAGACTATGACAAGAGAAGACACCACCTGAAGCCTATGGAACTCGAAGACTTAGATTCTTCGTATTTATTTCATTTGTGTTGAGTCATAGGAACTACCGTACTGTTAAGTGGGGTCCAAGAGAACCAGTCAGAATGACTGAAGTGATGCCTAATTCAAAACCTATATCTTCGAGCGAAGAGTATGAGAGCAAATCTTGTCCAGAGTCGGACAAGTCAGCTTTGCTTGTAGCCCAAGTAAAGTTGCCGTGTGAGTTTGAAATCTCACCGTTGGTACACGTGTCAGTTCCTTAGTGACCCAGGGTCATTTCGGACAAATCAGGTCGGGTTGCCTAGTGGCTATAAATAGTCCATCCCCTACAACCATAAACGGTTGGTTGCTCAGATTTCAGTGCAAGGCTTTTGTCGTTTGAGAGCAACCCACCTCGAAGCCTTTGAGAGAAAATTCCTAGCAAGGAGAAAGGCCCTAACCACCCAGAGCCAGAGTAAATTGGGCATCACTTAAGTCTTCTCGTCTGAGTGATCTGAAGACTTATTACACTTGAGGACTGTGCATCCTCCAGCCGGTTAGGCGTCGTGTTCTGAGCATCCAAGAGAAATTGTGGATTGCCGGTGAACGAAGTCTGTGAAGGTTTGGGAGTCTACCTTGAAGACTTACTAGAGTGATTGGGCGAGGTCTGTGTGACCTTAGCTCAAGGAGAAAATGGTGAGGACTGGGTGTCCTAAGCTGCGTGTTCAGGACTGGGTGTCCGGGACTGTGTGTCCTTTTGTTTAAATACCTAGCCGCTCCAACCAGACGTACAGTTGTCACAGCAACTGGAACTGGTCCAACAAATCATTGTCTTCAGCGTGTCACTAGTTTCATCTTCACCCCTTTTTACTTAGTGTTACACATTGTGAAGCCATTGCATGCTTGCTTTGTCTTCTGTCTTCACAACATAACTGTGTGATTTGTTTGGCTTCATAACTTCTTCCTACCTGATCCTCATTACACTACAGCTACTTGTCATTGTGCTTTCACTCTATTGAATACTTGACCATGGCTTGCCTAGTGTAATCTAACTTCCGTTGCTTAAAGTGACAGGCATATCTGTACTGTTTGTCTTCATAACCTTCACGTTTTGAAGACTTTCATAAAATTCGCCTATTCACCCCCCCCCCCTCTAGTCGATGTAACGCACTTTCAATTAGTATCAGAGCAAGGTGCTCCCTTGTTCTATGTGATTTGGTTTAACCACCTGGAGTTTTAGCTATGTCGACTGCAGGGATAATTAAAGTCTCCGTTGCGTGCCCCGTCTTTGATGGAACTGAATATCCCTACTGGAAGAATAAGATGCGCATGCATCTTGAAGCCATTGACGTCGACCTATGGTATGTCGTCGAAAACAGCGTACCCAACGCTGGAGAAGGTGTCACTGTTGCTGATGTCAAGAAGTTCACTCAACTGGACTCTACTGCCAAGAACATCATCTATGGTCATCTGACCAAGGGACGGTACGGCCGTGTGAGTGCCTTGAAGACATCCAAGCTGGTCTGGGACTGGCTCTCCAAAGTCAATGAAGGCATCTCAACCCAGAGAGATCAGAGAATTAGTGTTCTTCGCAACCTCTTCAACCGCTTGAAGCGAAATGACAATGAGAATGTCCAACACACATTTGACCGGCTCACTGACGTCACAAATGAGCTTCAAGCCCTCGGCGCCACTGATATCACCAAACATGAAATCGTCAAGACGCTGCTGAGATCACTTGACAGTTCGTTTGACATCCTAGCCCTGATGATTCAAGAACGCCCAGACTTCAAGACACTCGATCCGTCTGACATACTTGAGAGGCTCAACACACATGAGTTTCAGCTTTCTGAGAAAAGAGATATCTACGGTCCAAACTATGGGCGAACTCGTGCCTTGAAGGCAAAAGTTGTGTCCTCATCTGAAGAAGAATCTGACAGCAGTTCTGATGATCCTGAAGACATTGGAAGGGAACTTGCAATGCTAGTGAAGAAGTTCCAGAAATTCACCAAGAAGAAAGGCTTCAGAAAGTCTTCACGATCAAGCTCAAGGAATGATGAAGCTTCTGCTCATGACTACAAGAAGAAAACATGTCACAAGTGCAAGAAAACTGGGCACTTCATCTCTGAGTGTCCACAGTGGGACAATGAGAGCAGAAAGAAGAAGAAGAGCAAGGAATATGACTCTGACGACAAGAAGAAGAAGAAATACTCAAAGTCTTCTTCCAAGTCTTCCTCAAAGTCTTCATCACACAAGAAGAGCTCAACTGGCAAGGCTCGTGCGTTTGTTGGCAAGGAAATGGATTCAGAACAGGAGTCCGCTTCTGAGGAGGCAGAGGTGGAGTCTGAGGAGGAGTCTGATTCTGGCATTGCGAGTCTGGCTACAGCATACGTCGCCAAGTCCATCTTCAACACTGAAGACAATGACTTCATTACCAACACCGATGCAAATGACAAGGACGACTCCACTCCTACCTAATGCTTCATGGCACACGGTGCCAAGGTAAACACACGCACTACTCACTATCAAACATCCAGTGACGATGATTCTGATTGTGATTCAAACCCCAGCTACAAAACACTTGCTAAAATTGCAACTGAACAACAGAAAGCCATGGAACATATTCAAAAACTGTTAGACAGAAGCGGTGATCTGTTGGGTGCTGAAATGACTCGATCTGAATCCTTAATTGAAGACATAAAAAATCTTCACGTTAAGTATCAGGAACTTGAAGATCGTCATGATACTCTCTCAACAACTCATGAAAAGCTCTCCTATGATTATCTTCAAAGGAAGCAAGATCTTGAGAAATTGAGAGCGGCTCATGAAGATCTTCAAAAGGAAAACGAGTCACTTCGCGCCGAACAAATCAGTTCCGCTCAGGAAGGATTTGAACCACCATGCCTTAAATGCATTGAGCGTGATAATGCTACTTCTGTTGCTAAATGTTCCACTGCTACTGCTGTTGCAATATCTTCAACTGTTGAAGTGGTAACTAACCCCTCTGCTGAGGATACCACTGCTATTGCTGATGAGAATGCTAGGTTGAAGACATTGCTTGAAACAGGGATGTACAAAAGTCTCAAAGGACATCAGACATTATGTGATGTCCTCAAGAAGCAGATTCTGAACCGAAACCCTAGGAAAGAGGGTGTTGGGTTCGTCAGGAAAATTAATGCAGATGGCTCTTACTGGAAACCTGAGCAGTACCCCAAAACCACATGGGTTGCTGCAAAGGAATCCTCAGCAGATCCATCCAATCTATCTGGCTTCACTTGTGCAAATCCCATTATCATTGATGAATCCTTTGATGCAAACTATAAACTGTTTAAGAATCAGAATGATGAAGTATTTGCCAGGTACATTGGTACTAACTGCAGGAATGGACCGCCTATGAAGAAGATCTGGGTTCCAAAAACGTGTCTGGAGAATCTTCCTGTGAATGTCCTCATGACACCTCACATGAAGAAGACAAACCTCAGACCAAAGGCTTCATATGGTCCAAAGGCTTCATACAGACAGAGGACTCACCTGAGTCGCACTAACACAAATGTTTTGCAGGGAAACCATACTTAGGCATATAAGAGCGGTTCCTCAAACCGTCATGTTCATATGACCAAGAACTATTCTGCCTATTCTTATGAGTACTATTGCCCGCCTGCTAGACTGTTTGCTAGGGCTCCAAAGCCAAAATTCTCAGATGCTGCACTTAGACTTATTGCTTCTAAGCCACCCTTGAAGATGTGGGTGGTTAAGAAAGCTTAACTTTTTTTTGCAGGGAAAGGCCTCCAGCAGAAAACCAAAATCTTCTGACGCTATTGCTGGGGACCTTAAAAATCTTGTGGGGCGCAAGATCAAATGCCCGAATGGCATCACTATGTATTTCGTACCTGAATCGCATGCTACTCTTCCTATTAGTCCTAACCTGGATCTAAGTTTTCATAACCCACTGGTTCGTCAAATGTTTTTGCTTCAAAATTCTCTTCGTGAAGCCTATCCCCCTAACTGCACTGTAGGGTACGACACCAGTGCCTTCAGAGTCTTCAGAATGGATTATTGACAGTGGGTGTACAAATCACATGACTGGCAAAAGAAGCCTTTTTATGGACTCAACCTTACGTCCATCCGACAAGAGCCACATCACATTTGCTGACACTGGTAAAAGTAAGGTATTGGGTCTAGGTAGAGTTGCAATCTCAAAGGATCAACACATGGATAAAGTCATGTTTGTTGAATCCCTTGGCTTCAACTTAATGTCCATCTCAATGCTTTGCGATTTGAACATGATTGTAATTTTTGGAAAATATCGTTGCCTAGTACTAATGGAATCTGACAAGTCTCTAGTGTTTGAAGGGTATCGGAAAGATGATCTGTATGTGGTAGATTTCTTAGCAGGGCCACGGCTTGCAGTATGTCTTCTGGCAAAGGCTTCAGAATGTTGGCTTTGGCATCGGAGGCTTGGGCATGCTGGCATGAGGAATCTCCACACCCTTGCAAAGAAGAAGCATGTCATAGGCATCGAGGGCGTCAAGTTCAAAAAGGATCACTTATGCGGTGCCTGTGAAGCAGGGAAGATGACAAGGGCAAAACATCCTTCGAAGACTATCATGACCACTACTCGACCCTTCGAACTGCTTCACATGGATCTTTTTGGTCCCACTCACTACTCAACTTTTTCCACTACTGCTTGCCTCTATGGCTTTGTCATTTTTGATGATTACTCTAGATATACTTGGGTGCACATAATCCTTTACAAGACTGAAGTGCAGGATGTCTTCACACGCTTCGCCAATCGAGCTATGAACAACTATGGCGCCAAGATAAAGCACATCAGAAGTGACAATGGCACTAAATTCAAGAACACTGGCCTTGACACATATCTTGATACCTTGGGCATCACACATGAATTCTCAGCTCCGTACACGCCACAGCAGAATGGTGTCGTCGAACGCAAGAACAGAACACTCATTGAAATGGCCAGAACGATGCTAGATGAGTACAAGACTCCAAGAAAATTCTGGCATGAAGCCATTGACACTGCATGCCATACAATAAACCGTGTTTATCTTCACAAGCTTCTGAACAAGACATCTTATGAACTCCTAATTGGCAACAAGCCAAATGTCAGTTACTTCAAAGTATTTGGCGCAAGATGCTGGATCAAGGACCCACACCACACCTCAAAATTTGCACCAAAAGCACATGAGGGTTTTATGCTTGGATATGGAAAGGATTCGCACTCCTACAGAGTCAAAATCTCTTTCACTACAAAGTGGTTGAAACAGTGGATGTGCGGTTCGATGAGACCAATGGTTCCCAAAGAGAGCAACTGCCAAATGTGCTAGATGAAGTTCCAGCCAGTGAATCAATCAAGCTTATGGGAACTGGAGAGATTATACCTTCTGAAGCTCATCCTGAAGAAGAACTTATCATCTCAGCACCTGATCCACATGAAGACAATGCTCAGCCTGAAGACATTCCTCCCAACGATAATATAGATCAGCAAGAGCAAAGTCTTTGCCCTGTACATCCTCGTGTTGCCAATGAAGTGCAGATTGACAGAATAATTGACAGCATCAATGCACCTGGTCCACTCACTCGTTCAAGGGCAACTCAACTGGCTAATTTCTGTGGGCACTTCGCATTCGTCTCAATTCAGAACCCAAGAAAGTTGAAGAAGCTTTATGGAACCTAAATGGATTCAAGCAATGCAAGAAGAGCTTCATCAGTTTGAGCTGAACAATGTATGGGAATTGGTTAAGCGTCCTGATCCACGGAAGCATAACATAATAGGCACCAAATGGATATACCGCAACAAGCAAGATGAGCATGGTCAAGTTGTCAGAAACAAAGCTCGTCTCGTTGCTCAAGGATATACTCAAGTGGAAGGCATTGACTTCGATGAAACATTTGCTCATGTGGCCAGACTTGAAGCCATCCGTATACTGCTGGCCTATGCAAATCATCATAACATACTTTTATATCAAATGGATGTGAAGAGTGCCTTTCTCAATGGCAAGATTGAAGAAGAAGTGTATGTTGCACAACCACCTGGGTTTGAAGATCCAAAACATCCTGACATGGTTTACAAGCTCAATAAGGCACTATATGGCCTCAAACAAGCCCCTCGGGCCTGGTATGACACACTCAAATACTTCCTGAAGAGCAAAGGCTTCATACCTGGCTCCCTAGATCCCACTCTCTTCACGAAGACATATGATGGTGAACTGTTTGTGTGCCAAATATATGTGGATGACATTATCTTCGGCTGCACCAATCAGAAGTACAGTGAGGAGTTTGGATATATGATGCAAGAGCAATATCAGATGTCTATGATGGGGGAGCTGAAGTTCTTCCTTGGTCTTCAGATAAGGCAACAAAGCAATGGCATCTTCATATCTCAAGAGAAGTATCTCAAAGATTGCCTGAAGAAGTTCGGTATGCAAGACTGCAAAGGCTTCACAACACCAATGCCAGCCAAACATCATCTAGGTCCTGACGACAATGGTAAAGACTTCGATCAAAAGGTATACCGCTCCATGATTGGTTCTCTACTTTATTTATGTGCATCTAGGCCAGATATTATGCTTAGTGTTTGCATGTGTGCTCAATTTCAAGCGGCACCAAAGGAGTCGCATCACTTAGCAGTGAAGCGAATTCTTCGATATTTGGCTCACACCCCAACTCTAGGATTGTGGTATCCAAAGGGCTCAGAGTTTGATCTAGTTGGATTCTCGGATGCTGATTATGCTGGTGACAAGGTTGATCGGAAGTCTACATCAGGCACATGTCACTTTCTGGGATGAACACTTGTATGTTGGTCTTCAAAGAAGCAGAACTGTGTATCCCTCTCCACTGCTGAATCTGAATACATTGCTGCTGGATCTTGCTGCGCTCAGCTTTTGTGGATGAAGCAAACTCTCAAGGACTATGGCATTCATCTGAAGCAAGTGCCTCTTTACTGCGACAATGAAAGCGCCATCAAGATCGCCAACAACCCAGTTCAGCACTCGAAGACAAAGCACATTGAAATTCATCATCACTTTCTGAGAGATCATGTTGCAAAGGAAGATATTGATATCATACATGTCAACACTAAAGAGCAATTGGCAGATATCTTCACCAAGCCCTTGGATGAGAAGAGATTTTGCAAGTTACGGTGTGAGCTAAATATCTTGGAATCCTCAAATGTCCTGTGATCGGGCACACATCCTAACACTTATGCATATTGATGACTTAGATGTGCAACACATGAAGTGACGTATATCTTCAATCAATGAAGACATACATTCTAAGTGTGAACATATTAATGCGGAAATTGACTTCAGAGCGCCACGATAATTGTGCGCCGTGTCTGGGTCTAATACTTCCTATACGGTGGGTAACGCCACCACCAAACGTTCTATTTTGAAGTGTTTCACTCACGGCGTTACCTTGCAATGTCTTCACATTTGGTCTGGTTTCATTCCCAACATGTCTTCATGATTATCTTCACTACGTGGATTATATAGATATATCTGTATACTAGTGTTTTGTCCTCTACAGCATTCACTTATAGCTATGTCTTCTTGTTTTGAATCTTTTGAACTAAGTGAATGTGATCGGACCCTGACCTCTCTATGCTTTCCATCTCAAATTCTATCTCTCCAAGTCATATGCATCCTATTGGAACTGTCGAATGTCTTCTCTGCGTCCTTGTCAGCAGAAGACGCAGAGACAAACAGGACGCAGAGACAAACTTTAAAACCGTTTTCAATGCTCATTCATCCACAAGAAATCCGGAGAAGTAGGAACGACACCTGACAATCCAGGCGTGCGTGGGATGTGGAACTGCCCCCGAGACTCCGCATGATGGCCACGTGCTGTTCAGATGCGAATCGCCAGGGGCACCTGTGTAATAGCACAGTGCAGCCCCTGTGACTATAAATACACACTCACCGCGGTCATTATCTCCTTCTCCTTCTTCCTCCCTCGCACGAACCCTAGCGCCACCACTAGCTCTCGACGACGCCGGCGACGAAGCGCTTCACTGCCGCAACCTCTCCGACGTCGTTTTCACGCCGACCGCGGACATCACTCTCTCCGTCGTCGCCGTAGGTGTCTTCCGTTGCCAAGTTAGGGCACGGAGGATCGAACTGCTCGGTCTCATCTCCCACTCTGTCTAGCAGTTCCAAGTGTGGTGAATAAAACTTCTTTTTACAGCCTTTTTGATCCTATGGCTTTGTCACTTTCTACCATAAGAAGTTTCTATTCACACTAGTTAGATCTCTCTCATACTGCATCTCATAACATGCCTAGTATATTCACTTGTGCTTCACAAAGTAGTTAGATTCCTCACTTGTACTGATCTATGGGTTCGTACAAATCTGGAACCAACTTCTTATCTATGAGTGAATGTCTTCGCACGATGAGGTCAATGTCTTCTAAACTGATTTATCTTCAAAATCTTCTGAGAATGCATATGACCTCTTCCCCTTCCCTCGCACCTTAATGCTGTCACAGGTACATGTCCATGGGAGAATCCTTTGGTTCTCATAGTCTGCATTCATTTGCAGAATTCTTACAACATCACATAAATTCTCCTAAAGCCAGTTCCTGTTGGTCCAGCAAGAGAAAGCCTTTGAAGCCTTTGAACATCTTGAAGCCTTTCAAGTTAAAGTTTATGGCTTCAGAGAAAGCAGCAAGGAAGGGGGGCAGACAGCGTCGTGGCGGAACATCCAGAGATCTACCTAATGAACTAGCAGAAATGTATAAGACAGATCCTGAAGAGGATTACAGTCAGCGCAAGACCCGAATCCAATGGATTCGATGCTATTGGGCAGAACAATGGTTCAAATACCGCTTCACAACCCAAGAGTATGCTGAGAAAAGTGTCATCAAAAGACCATGGGGAGACGTACTATACAAAAATCTCGTGCCCAGGTCCAGAGACGAAGCCATTGCTCAAGGCTTCTATCCATGCATGGTCCGTGGACCACAGCCTGCTAATGCACATCTGTCGTCACTGCTATGGTGTCGTGACAACAATCTGTTCAAGCGCAACTTTCAGTTTGCCCAAAACTCTGCGAAGCAAAACAAGAAGAAATTTGGGTTAAACTTCAACCCTGGTCCCTCAGCACCAAGGGCAGATGGCACACGACATGCAGAACCCAATGTCATCGGTCCTTTTGCCAACCTTGAAGGCCTCATCACCTACATCTTGGTTCAAGGGACTGCGGTGAATGAGCCTACAGATGACACTGAGTCTGATGATGCGCCTGCAGTGCCAAAGCCAAAGCAGTTGAAGAAGCCAAAAGCTTCAAAGCCGGCCCCTTCACCAAAAATCTCAAGGGCGAAGCCATTGGCAACTGCACCTCCTGAAGCCAGTGTGCAGTCTGAAGACTTATCACGAGTCTCCAAGCCCCAGGAAGCCAAGAAGCCTCAGCCACACACAGGCAAAGAGCTCACAGCTGCTGCCATTCTGCGCAACGACGCCATTGATCTGTCAAGTGATGAAGACCTTGCAGATGACGCTCTTGAGCAACTCATTAAGAGCAAAGAAGAAGCAGAAATCTTCAATAATCTGCCTCTCTTTGATGTCGCCATCCTCCACAACTTCATTGACGAGTGGTTTGACATGCCAAACATCAGCTTTGATGATCTGCAGCTACCCATTGGCCTCAGTGTCGCCTTCCATGGCGCCATTGCTTCAGAACTAGCCATCGCCCAGCGCGTTGTTGAGCTGAAGCAAAAGATTGACTATGAAAAGGCTCAGTTCAAGAAGCATATGGCCAAGCTCAGCGTGCAAGAAGTGAAGAACTTCAAGATCATGATGCACGAGCTCAAAGAAAACTTCCTGAAGAAATGCGCCGAAGCTCAAGGTTCGCGTGAGCGAATGAAGACTCTGGCTGATCGTTGTGTGCAGGCCTACAATGAGGCCGAGAAGCGCAAGGCACTTGGGCGTCCCGGCATCGACACCAGGATGGCCGCGAAGAAGAAGAAGAAGCCTGATGTGCCTGAACCAGAGGCACCAAGACAAGAAGCTGCTCCGACTGTCTTCCCCACTGCTACGACTGGCTCGAAGCCAAAGAGCCGGTCAACCGCTTCAGAGCTCAAGAAGACACGGACAGCCGAAGCTGAAGCAAGGAAGAGGAAACACTTTGAAGCCTCTCCTTCTGACCCCACCAAGAAGAAGCGCAAGATCAAGAAAACTCGGGCTGCTCCCACAGAGCCCTTGATAGTTGAACCCCTATCTGTCATCTACCCTGACGTAGATCGTCAGCTGACAGTTCATGAGCCTGCTCCCACAAAGGCTCCTGAAGCTGAAGATATTCCAGCAGCCGACCCCATCGCTGCTGAAGACATTGGTCATCAGGACAATGTACAAGATGATGCGGCCCTTCCTCAGCTTGAGACAAGCGAACTGATCAGCATTGGTCGTCCTCTGATGCCAATCGCACAAGCTGCATCATGGGCGGATCGCCCACAAGAAGAATCTGAGGCCCAGCCCACTCCAACTCCAAAGGCGTTGTCTGCATTCCGCAGGCTTCACAAAGGACCACGGCCTCAAGATTCGGCTGAAGACATTCCGGCTGCAGAAGCCGAAGATACTGAAGAAGCATCACCAGAACCCACTTCCCCGCTCCACCAAGAACCAGTTCTCCAGGAGAACGTGCCTGCGTCTGCCCCTCCAGCTAGTCAAGTGGAGGCGGAAAATATGGAGGCTGCCACCACCAACCTTGAAGCCAATGTGGAGCCCTCCCCAACAACAGCTTCTGAAGACACTGAAGCTACTGCTCCTGACACTTCTGCGCCTGAGTCTGCGGCCGGTCCACAATTCAACTATCATGTTGCGCACAGGCCTCAGGTTCAGAAGCCGATCCCACGACTGCCAAGGTTCCCAGGTCCTGCATCAGCTCCTGGCTCCTTTAATGTCAATAGCTTCAGGGCAGATAATACGTTTTTCAATAGCTCCCAGAACCCTTACTCAAGGGAACGGATTGTATCAGATAGGTTCTGGAGCTATCCACAACGCAGCTATTACTCCTGCATCCTATACAACCAAGGCCGCATCTTCCCGCACAAGCGCCTTGAGGTTGAAGCTGTTGCTGGTCTGCCTGGCCTGGAAGAAGCACTGGATCGCTTCAAGCAAGTGGGTGTGCTGCCGTTCATCACAGATGAAGAGCACTGGAATGAAGAGCTTCTGCTTCAAATCTATGCCACTCTTCATATCAAAGGCTACAACAGAGATCCGAAGACTTGGGTCCTTGAGTGGATGACCGGAAATGTCCATCATGAAGCCAATGCATTCAATATCATTGAGCTTACCGGCCTTCCCACTCCTGGCGAATTCTTCGAAGAAGGCTGCCAATTACATGCTGAAGCAATTGAAAGCATATTCCAGAGGCCTGAACCAAATATGAGTCAGATGCTTTCAATGATGAAGCCATTGCCCCATGATGCACCCTATCCAACTGAGTTCTTCGTAGAAGACTTAGAGTACCTGCCCAGAACCATATATCACATCATCAGGCGGACTCTCTGGCCCATCAAGGGACACTCTCCACATGCCAAGGTTGAGGGTGCAATCAAGACTCTCATATTCTACATCCTTCATGGCAAATGCTTCAATGCGCAGGACTTCTTCATACGCCAGCTTGCGGCATCCGGCTCAGATTTATTTGGCTTGAAGTTTTATGCTCCTTGGGTTATGCGGCTGATCAAGCTTCATTCTGCGATTTCATATCAGCCCTCAGCCCACAACCATCGGATCTTCTTGCCAGACGTGGAAACCTCTGCTGAAGCTATATATCCTGAGCCTGCCAAGCAACCATTAAGTCTTCAGAATGCAGAACACCAAAGCTTCACTCAAAATGATGAAGGTGTTGCAGCCATCTCCAGAGTGTATCCATTGGCTGGCACCACACGTGCACCTGCATCTACTGAAGCCACTGACAGCCCAGCTGATCAGCGACCCAAGAAGCGCGCTCGTGCCCTCAATGACCGAGAGCTTCTTGTGGCTCTTCACCAAAAGCAGGACAGGCATCACGACTGGCTCAAGAGGCAGATGAAAAGCATCATGGAGGACGTCAATCGTATCCGAAATCTTGCCACCAAGAATGCATTTGTTGCACACGAAACCTGTCGCCGCACTTTGAAAGGACTCACAATGATGTGTCCTGAAGCTGAACTTCACGAGGATGGATTCACAGAGCGCTTCAAATTTGACTCCACGCCTCCTCGAAGGGCAATGCTTCGCAGAACTCCCTCACTTGAAGATTCGGAGTTCTCTTCCTCTGCTGCCACCGTAACAGCCAGGATTATCGAAGAAGAAGACGACGCTACATCACCTCCACCTCCTTCAGCGCGCGTCGAATCTGCACCAAGCTTGTCTGCACCACCAAATGCCTCCACCGACCCTGCTACGCCTGGGAACGCGTAGAAAACTCTATGTCTTCAAACCTTTTTGGTCATCACTGACAAAAGGGGGAGAAGCATATGATGTTTATAGTCTTCAAGTGGGTCACTATGGGCGGGTGCCTTTACATTTTGCTATATTTTGCTTCGTGCTTACAACTCTCGTTTTGCTACATTTGGTTCCTTGAGTTGTAACACTTAAACTCGATGGTCGTCTGCTACTTGTTTGCCACTATGTTTTTGCGAAGATAAATCCCGCATGTACGATGATAAATTCCGCACTTATATCATTCCGCAGACGTCCATTTTTCATTATGCATGTCATTTCCTTCATAAACTTTTACATGCATGGTGGATTGTCATCATAAGTTGAAGTGGATCTCCATAAGTACAACCTGCCATGTGCATTTGTGTTCCAGAAGTAAATTACTTATATGCACATCTTCAGGGGGAGCCCTTGCAGCTTATGAAGACAATTCTTTTACAATTTCACAAATTATATTACCTGCTTGAAAACTTCAACTAGTGTGTCATCAATCACCAAAAAGGGGGAGATTGTAAGTGCATCTAGTGCCACCCCTAGTTGGTTTTGGAGTATTGACGACAAACCTAGTTGAGGGACTAATGTGTTTGTGAGAATTGCAGGATAACATAGGTAGAAGTCCCTCATTGATTCGGTTTTACTACCAGAGATGACCCCTAAAAATGTACGAAGACATTGAAGACTATGGTGGTATTTGAAGATATTCACATTGAAGACTATGACAAGAGAAGACACCACGTGAAGCCTATGGAACTCGAAGACTTAGATTCTTTGTAGTTTATTTCATTTGTGTTGAGTCATAGGAACTACCGTACTGTTAAGTGGGGTCCAAGAGAACCAGTCAGAATGACTGAAGTGATTCCTAATTCAAAACCTATATCTTCGAGCGAAGACTATGAGAGCAAATCTTGTCCAGAGTTGGACAAGTCAGCTTTGCTTGTAGCCCAAGTAAAGTTGTCGTGTGAGTTTGAAATCTAACCGTTGGTACACGTGTCAGTTCCTTAGTGACCCAGGGTCATTTCGGACAAATCAGGTCGGGTTGCCCAGTGGCTATAAATAGTCCATCCCCTATAACCATAAACGGTTGGCTGCTCAGATTTCAGTGCACGGCTTTTGTCGTTTGAGAGCAACCCACGTTGAAGCCTTTGAGAGAAAATTCCTAGCGAGGAGAAAGGCCCTAACCACCCAGAGCCAGAGTAAATTGGGCATCACTTAAGTCTTCTTGTCTGAGTGATCTGAAGACTTACTACACTTGAGGATTGTGCATCCTCCAGCTGGTTAGGCGTCGCGTTCTGAGCATCCAAGAGAAATTGTGGATTGCCGGTGAACGAAGTCTGTGAAGGTTTGGGAGTCTACCTTGAAGACTTACTAGAGTGATTGGGCGAGGTCTGTGTGACCTTAGCTCAAGGAGAAAACGGTGAGGACTGGGTGTCCTGAGCTGCGTGTTCAGGACTGGGTGTCCGGGACTGTGTGTCCTTTTGTTTAAATACCTAGCCGCTCCAACCAGACATACAGTTGTCACAGCAACTGGAACTGGTCCAACAAATCATTGTCTTCAGCGTGTCACTGGTTTCATCTTCACCCCTTTTTACTTACTGTTACACATTGTGAAGCCATTGCATGCTTGCTTTGTCTTCTGTCTTCACAACATAACTGTGTGATTTGTTTGGCTTCATAACTTCTTCCTACCTGATCCTCATTACACTGCAGCTACTTGTCATTGTGCTTTCACTCTATTGAATACTTGACCATGGCTTGCCTAGTGTAATCTAACTTCCGCTGGATAAAGTGACAGGCATATCTGTACTGTTTGTCTTCATAACCTTCACGTTTTGAAGACTTTCATAAAAATCGCCTATTCACCCCCCCTCTAGTCGATATAACGCACTTTCAGCGAGGTGGTACTAAACTTTTGTGCCCCTCGCCTGGCAGCGTACCCCCCTTTAGTACCGGGTCGTGGCACCAACCGGTACTAAAGGGGGGGGGGCCTTTAGTACCGGTTGGAGCCAGGAACCGGTACTAAAGGGGGGTGCTTCCCGCCGCTTGGCCTGGCCAAAACAGGCCTTTAGTACCGGTTGGTGGCTCCAACCGGTACTAAAGGTGTCCCCTATATAAGAAACACTTCGAAAATTTTCAGTTTCTCATCTCCCACTTCTCTCTGCCGCCGCCCCGTCCCACGCCGTCGCTGCCCCCGTCGCGCCGTCCCCGTCGACTCCGCGACGCTCCCGTCCTCGTCGCGTCGTCCCCGTCAACTCCGTGATGCCACCGTCCTCGTCGCGTCGTCCCCGTCGACTCCGTGGCACCCCCGTTGTCGTCTCGGTCGCCGATCCCCTCGCTTCACCGTCGCCGTCGCCTTTGGATCGACCTCGCCTCGCCGTCGCCGTCGCCTCGACCTTGCCCGCGCGCGCTGTGAGCCCCTTCCCCGGCCCCTCTCCTCCCTCCAATCGATCAAAGCCACACCGGCGCCGGCACCGACCGTAGCGCACACACACGCGCGCACGCGCACACACACACACACACACTACACACACACACACACTACACACACACACACTAGACGCGCACACACACACAATTTTTCTGTTTTTAGCTTTTAGTTTTTTCTATTTTTCTGTTTTTCATACAAAGTTTTAGATGAATTAATTAATTAGATTAGATTAATGTCAAATAGCATGTAGAAATGTTAGTTATAATATATATAATGTCAAATGTTATAGAAATGTTAGTTATATAGAAATGTTAGAAATTTTGGAAATGTTAGTTTTAGCTAGCTAGATGAATTAGATTAATTTCAAATTGTTAGACGATGATCGATGTGTGGGTTCCGCCCCATCCATGCCGAGAAGCAGCGTGGGTTCCGCCCCGGGCGATGCACTGCTGGATAGATACCCCATGGATGATATCGGGGAGAACACTAACTGCGAGCTACACTTCAAAATTAAGAACATATCCTTGAAGGTGGCGGACGGTGTTGCTTATACAAATTCCCCCGATGCAACCTTCCATTGCAACCCGATTCTAGCAGGCTATGCTCGTGTCGTGGTTGATGAGGTGGTGGACCAATATTCGGGGCTAGAGCTTGACATTCCTGGAGGTGACAAGGAGCACACACTCGGAGATGCCAAACATCGTATAATCCAATGGAGAAAGGATTGCATCATCTTTCGAAGGCCACCGACACCGCGTCACCCGACTCCTCGTCGAAGTCCGCCACCGAGTCAGCAGACTCCTGCTCCTCCAAGTCCACCAACGCGTGAGGCCACTCCTCCTCCTCCAAGTCCGGCAAAGTGTCAGGCTACTCCTCCTCCAAGTCCGACACAGCGTCAGACGTCCACTCCTCCAAGTCTGGCACAACCTGAGGCCACTCCTCCTCCAAGTCCGGCACAGCTTCAGGCCACTCCTCCTCGTCCAACTCAGCCCCGTCAGCCGTCTCCGCCGCCTCAGCAATCACAGAAGAGACACCCCGCAGCTATGGTGCGTAGCGGTACGAGTCGAGGTGATAGTACAGGAAGTACAGGCGGAGGCAAGCGATATAAATATGGTCCAAACCTCAGTACTCCTCTTCCTGTGAGGGCTTACGACAGGACCGAGGAGCAAACCAATGCCATAGTGCGGGCAGAAGTCGACGCCCATTTTGGACCGAACCCGCCACCGCCGCCAAGGAAGAAAGTGCCTGTGGAAGTAGTTGACCACTTCATTCGTATGGCTCAACCACCAGCTCCTAAGCCTGTTGACTCAGACTATGAGCACCACATCAGGAAGTTACATCGACAACGTCTACAGAAGGAGGCGAGCTCGAGCTCGAGCAAACAACAAGCAGCTGTCAAAAAATGCGGGAAAACCGTTGCCCAGCTAGGAAAACAGGCGGCGCAATCGATCCCCCCGCTTGTTGTGCCGCCAACAACACGTGACAGTATGCGCGCCCAATATTATTGTTGCCAAACGGTTTACGTTCCCGAGGTGGGCGATGTGGTAATAACCCAGGAGCATATAATGCAAGCTGAAAAACTCAAGATCATTGTTGCATAACTCCTCGAGATCGAGGACATGCCTCTGACTACAGAGGATGAAATAAAGTGGAAATTTGTCCGAAGCCAACCTTTGGACAAGCCAGAAGATGTCAACAAGCTCCCAACGAGAATGTATGAATTGCATCATTGGTACATGGACATTATCAAGAGATCCGATCGAGAGTCCCTCATGGTGTATGTCAAGAAGGAAGATTACTACCATGAGAAAGCTGTGGCCGTTGAGTATTCTGAACTGTTTCAGTTATACAATCAAGACGCACTCGACAAATCTATCGTCAGTTGCTATTGCCTGTAAGTGATTTCTTTCTGTAATTTAAGTCTCAAGCTAGCTATAGTGATCCTTTTGATCAATCATTATGTGTAATTATCCTCACTATATTCTTTTCTGTGGTATTATGCAGGATGAAGATGTATGAAATGAGAAAAGGTGGACGCTATGGCATTGGGTTCATTGACCCAAACACCGTTAATGAATACACATGGAAATTAGATGCATATTATGAAAAAGAGGTAGAGGACAGCATGTTCGAGTTCTTGAAGCGCCTCAAATACAATGAAGATATACTACTTCCTTACAACTTCCAGTGAGTCACACTTTCTTGTACTACAAATTCTCTGTTTTTGCCTACTAACTAGCTACATGTTTTTGCTTACATATGCCCTCTTAATTAAGACATGCAGATGTGTGTGCATGCAGATATCACTGGATCTTGTGTATCATTAAAGTTGACGCCGGAACAGTTGAAATACTGGACTCGCTACTCAAAGCAAATAGTGACTATAACATCTTGTTTGGGATAGTCAACAGGTAATTTCAATCATTATTAACTATATATCTCGGCCTATTTAGTTCGCCATTTCATGATATGAACTATTTAATAACCCCTTATTTCATTTTCTTTGTCGGAGGGCAGGGCTTGGGCAAGGTTCATCAGCGTCACGGAAGGCGAATGGAAACCAAAGCTGAAATGGTTTAAAGCCAAGGTAAGTAATTAAGTAGTACTAGCTAGCTAGCTAGCTGCCATCTCTTTAATTATCATGCTTGATTAATTATTATCTGATCAAATTAAATTCCATTCTCGTAATAAAGGCCCTGAAGCAGGCGCATGGGACTGATCTGTGTGCATTCTGCGTTTGCGAGAACATTCGCATGATGGCGTCCGAAAGGAGCAGATCTCAAAGACAGGAATGGGTACGCTTGTCAGAACACTATTCACAATTTTTACACCATTTTCGATATCTAGTCACACAACTAATACACATGCATATTGATCTCCTTCTTAACAGTTCAAAGAGGTGCGGGACAAGCTCCTACCAATGGAGCGCGTAGAAGCACTTCAAGAGGAAATAGCGGGATTTTTGCTCGACCAGGTCATAAATCTGAAGGGAGAATACTATTACCCGCTACCGCCCCCATCGAAAAATACATGAACCACTCCCAATTGTCATCGTGCTCCGAAGGCACCAATTAGGCTAATGCCACTGGCTCCGAAGGCAACATGCATATGTAGGAGAAATTGTATATAGCTATACATGTGTGTATGTGTGAATTAATATGTGGTGGTTTGTGAGACATGATTGATGATATATATATGATTGGTTCTACTAGAAATTCCATTTATATATATATATATATATGCATAACGTGTAGTACCGTAAAATACCAGCAAATGAAAAAGAATTAAAATGGAAAACACAAAATTAAATGAAAAAGAAATCATAAAACCAAACCCCCCCCCCAAACATTTTCGTACCGGTTGGTGTTACCAACCGGTACTAAAGGGCTCCCGGCCCCCGGAGCTGGCTCGTGCCACGCGGTTGCCCTTTAGCACCGGTTCGTGCTGAACCGGTACTAAAGGGGGGGGGCCTTTAGTGCCGAAATGTTAGTGCTGGTTACCTAACCGGCACTAAAGGGCCTTACGAACCGGTGCTATTGCCCGGTTCTGCACTAGTGTGGGAGACACCACTGCTGCTTGAGGCCCTTGAGAGGCCCTTCGTGTTGTGATGATTTTGCAGGTACCCCGAGAGGCCCTTGAGTTTGCCGGAATGTCGATTAACTTCCGTTCCGGCAAATTCGGGTACTCCATATGTCCTATTTTCAGCAAAGGTCATGCTAAAATTTTCCGTGAATTTTAGCATGACTTTGCTAAAAATCGGACATATGAGGTACTTGCTACTAATGCATGGGCCGGGGTATCTTAGTACTTAATTAAGTAGGATCAACTGCCCCTTTATTCTTGCTGTATTAAACCATAGGTGGCAATAGAGCCAATTGATTAGTGCCAAGTGATTAGGCCTAACCTAGGGTGCCTCGGCATCGATAAACCCTAAATGATGAAAACTTAACTTGGCTACCCCGGATGCCTCGGTGTCGATGAGAACCTAAATGATGTACGCTTAGGCTTTTAGGGTGCCTCGGCGTTGACAAACCCTAAATGATGAAAGCTTAGGCTTTTAGGGTGCCTCGGTATTGACAAACCCTAAATGATGAGACCATGATCTTGTTCCTTGACAATAACCAACTTTTTGACCAAACTTTTTTCCTCTTTAGAGCGACACATGGCCCACAAGGATGAGGCCGGTGGTTCGGGCGGAAAGCAATTCTGGGAGCTGTCCCAGGAGATGGAGGAACAACCTCACCGCTATGAGGACGCTGCGGAAGACACCGATCCTGATTACACAACCCCTAGTTGCGTCGGGGATGACACCACTGATGGTGCCGCCGAGGATGCCACCACTGATGATGGCGGCGCACACACAGATGGCAGCCAACCGAAGAAGCAATGGAAGGACTGGCGCCCGAATGCGCTCCGCACCATCAAGGAGGAATTCACTCAAGTGGACTCCGACGGGAATCCAACGGAGCCCAAACATATAGTCAAGGGGTACTCGGTTCAGCTCGGGTGCATTCTCCGGAGCACCGTCTCGATCAACACCGAGAACCTTAGGCATAAGGACCGAGGGAATTTGCGCAACCTCCTCTTCACTAAGCTGCACGAACGATACAAGTTCCCCGCCGAATTTGAAAACACACGCCTCTCAGGGAATAAAGTGAACAGTGCCGCCCTCACGAAGATGAGCACGGCCCTGTCTACTTGGAAAAGCTCGATGAAGAGAATGATTGATAAAGGTGATAGTTATGAGAAGATCAAGGTGAAATATCCTTTGATGAGCGAAGATGAGTACAAGGAGTTCAAGATCAAGTGCGAGAGCAGTGCAACCTCCGAATCAAGTCAGTGGGAGAAAGAAATGCGGGAGTTGAACTTAGGGGAACACAAACTCGGTCCCGGCGGTTACAAAGTGGCGGAGCCTATATGGGACAAGGAGGACGCGGAGCGTGCCGAGCAAGGCCTACCGCCCTGCTTTGAGAAATACAGCGGTGACAAGCAGACCAGGAACTATGTTAGGGCCGGATACAAGGTGGACCTGATAACAAAGGAGCTTACCACAGATCCGAAGACCAGGGCGCTTGAGCTTCTTCTGGTAAGTAATACACCCCCGCGTAATTAGCTCCATATGGTTGCACTCTAATTAATCCCCAATATTTCTAAATGGTTCACGTTCCTTTCGCAGGACACTGAAAGCAGTAGCACGGGGTCGTCTAAGAGCTCCCCTTTAGACACACCTTTAAATAGGGCGTTGAATGTAATGAAAAACAAGGATAAGCTCACTAAGCCGACGTCAGCTGGTCGTGTGGCCGGCAAAGGCTTGTCCACAAAATGGGGGTCAGACTATACCGCTGGTGTGCGGAAGGAGAAAAAGACCAGCTCGGAAAGCCAGACGCGCGAGGTTGAAGAACTCAAGGCACAAGTGGTGCGGATTCTGGAGCTTGTCCAAGAGCAAGTGCAACAACAACTTGGAACGACGCTCAATGCCATGGTGCCTACGTTGATTCATGGGCTGACAACGTGGATTGCGGGCGATCAACAGGGGCCTCCCCCGGTTCCCAGCTTCACGGCCAGCAACTCGCACAGCGCGCAGGCGGCTCCATTGGTGTCTCCGGCGGCGCCACTGGTGTCTCCGGCGGAGGCGGTATTCCTGTCTCCGGCGCCGGCACGGGCATTGGAGCTTAATGCACCCGGGTGTACGCCGGCCGGCACCTCACTAGCAAGCGCCCCCTCCGTCAGTTGCACGCCCGCCGTTGGCGGTGCCTCGACATTAGCCGAGCTCGACGACATCACGGTAACTAAGCCTCTCAGCCGATGACTTCATCTCCTTGCCTTTGACTGGGCATCCCTGACGCCCTGTACATGTTTTCGCAGGGCAACCCCATGTTCCATGGTAATCCGATGCCACCCACAATGTATAGGGTTGAAGTGGTTCGGGTGCTGCCAGGCTGCGACGAGCTGTTACCTCCGATTCGACCCACTGGGGCTGACGAAGAAGATGTGATGACCCTCAGCACCTGCATAAACTGGCCCCTGCTTTGGCCGAAGAGCCAGATTCGTTTGGGGGCGGGGGACACCACCCCACAGACAAGACCGCCAGTCGTGTCGGCACCAAGACATGGCAAGAACACCGCAACGCTACCCGACCTGCCGGACATCCCTATGGCATAGGATCCGGACAGCCCTATGGCACAGGATCCGGACGGCGACGACAACGACGACGGTACATTTACCAAATTTGATAAGTACTTTGCCGAACATGGGTACGCTGACGAGTTCTGCGGGCCTCTTTCTCAAGAACCCAACCAAGATGACCGCGATCTAGCTGGTACGGCGGAGAAATCCAATTGCAACACGCGTCATCTGGCGTTCAGTTCTCAGGACACGCCTCCAGCTCCCGCCTTCACCGAGCCTCAGATACCTGAGGTGCGAAATATTATCAGCCCCAACACGCTCAAGAAGGTGGTCTGTGAGCAGAACTCGGTCCCATTACAGGAGATCAAGAAGAAGGGACGGAAACGAAAGACTAACAAGGGCGCCGGTGCGAGCCAGCCGACACCGAGTTCGATCCGTGCTCAGGATGGGCCACCTTCACCTAAGGATATCTCGAGGAGGGTGCATGTGGCGGGTAGGGCGATGCTACCGCCAAATATGCTGAATGCTGCAACCGGTGCTATGCGGAGTCTGCACGACAGTGTTCTTTCTTTGGAGAAGCGGCATCTCAGAGAGAAGGATGTGGCATACCCGGTTTTCCTGGCCAAGGTGCCAGAGGGCAAGGGCTTTGTGGATGGCGACATCGGGGGTACGATCGTCCTGCGGTTTGATGACATCTTTGCTATGTTTAACCTTCATCCGCTGCACTACACCTTCGTTCGGCTGTTTTCGCTGAGTATGGAGATGCGGATCATTAGAGACAAGACCCCGGACATCGTGATAGTCGACCCCTTCTACATGCGTGCCAAGCACTTGAGCAGCGCTGGGGACCGCCAAGTTGCGAGTTCACACCTCGAAGGTGTCATTCTGGCAAACCCAGATAAGGATAACTTCCTTGTGGCTTACTTTCCCAAGTAAGTCATCCCTTAACCGCCCCGTAACATATGATTTCTTAGATTTCGATCGTTCTTTTTTTTTCTAACATTCCGTGTTCTGTGCAGTGACACACATTGCACACTCATCCTCTTAAGCCCGAAATATTCCATGGCCACGTATTTAGACCCGAACCGTAACTCCAAGATAGACTACACAAATGTCAAGAAAGTTCTTGATGATGTTCTCCCCGCCTACGCCAAATCTGGAGGCACCTTCACCAGGGCAGTTCGTAAGTACGGCAAGCACATGTTCTCACACAATACGAAGTTCTGCTGCGTCAAGCAGCCGCCTGGCGGTCAGAAGGATGCCTACTACGCCCTCCATCACATGCGGGCGATCGTAAGGGACCATCATCAACTTCCGCTACCAGATAATCTCAAAGATTGGGCCGCGAGCTTGTCGGCAGTCCAGGACGCCGACCTCAGACAAGAATTCTTTCGCATCCAGTCGGAGTTTGCGGACATCATCCATCAAGATGTCCTTCATACCTCGGGGCAGTTCTTCCTCAGATATCAACCGTCCAACTGTGAGATAGATGAAATGCTACAAATGCAGGGTGACAACGACCGCGATTTCATGAACATCACGACAGACGGCGGCTTCATCCACGTTCCTGTCCGAAGAGTCGAGTCGAAAGTAGTGATGTGTAGTTCTGAAACATTGATTGGCTCATGTTGTAATTATACTTTAATGAATTCGTATGTCTCTTTGGTTTGGACAGTCGTTCAACTTAGATGTAATCGATGCTATTTATTAGTAGGACCACGAATCGTGCTATTAATGTCTTGATTTTCTCTTCCGATCCTTTTGTTGCATACTTACATATTGCTTATGTATTGTCTGTTGTTTGGCTTGTGCATAGAGATGCCGTCGTATGTCATGTACAAGGGTAAGGTTCCCGGAGTCTACGACGACTGGGAGGAGTGTCGGAGATAGGTTCACCGTTTCAACGGTAACAGTTACAAAGGGTACACCACTAGGGCGGAGGACGAATGTAGATACGCCCGCTATCTAGAGGGAGAGAGGAGGGAGCGTTGGAGGAACCGGATGAAGACCAGTTTGATCGCGATGATGCTCATCGTGATGACCACAACTCTCTTCTATGTGATGGTAGTTTAGATGATCGATATCGACTTGTAATGTGAAGGCAAACTCGATACTCGCGGTCTTGAGACTTGTAATGTTTTATCTTTGTTCGGTCTTTTGAATTCGGAGACTAATATGATGAATTGTATTCGGAGACTAATCTTCCATTGTATTCGATGAATCTGATGTTGCTGTGTGCCGCTGTCTATATTCTGTCCAATAATATATTTTGTAACCTGTGCAAAAATCAGAAAAGCAAAAAAAATAAAACCTAATATTCATACTAATGGCGCACCACACAAGACACTAATGGCAGACCGTGATCATCACACTAATGGCGCATTAACTGCTGGTGCACCATTAGAATGCCAAAGCACATGGGTACATATGGCCCCCTGGGAGGCATTCTAATGGCGCACTGCAGGCTATACTAATGGCGCACTACGTGGTGCACCATTAGAACACCAGATACTAATGGCACACCGGTGGAGCGCCATTAGAATTTAATTCTAATGGCGTGATGCCAGTGGCGCACCGGTAGTGCGCCATTAGAAGGCAAATTCGGTGCGCCACTAGCATGCCTTTTCCTAGTAGTGTCAGATCCATTATGCATATTAATACCCCTCTGATTATGAACATGAATATGCTTTGTGAGGAATTACGTTTGTTCCTGGGGACATGGGAGAAGTCTTGCTATTAGTAGTCATGTGAATTTGGTATTCATTTGATATTTTGATGAGATGTATGTTGTCATCCCTCTAGTGGTGTGATAACCCACAAGTATAGGGGATCGCAACAGCTATCGAGGATAGAGTATTCAACCCAAATTTATTGATTCGACACAAGGGGAGCCAAAGAATATTCTCAAGTATTAGCAGCTGAGTTGTCAATTCAACCACACCTGGAAACTTAGTATCTGCAGCAAAGTGTTTAGTAGCAAAGTAATATGATAGTGGTGGTAGCGGCAACAAAAGTAAAGACAGCAAAAGTAATGTTTTTGGTATTTTGTAGTAATTGTAACAGTAGCAGCGGGAAAGTAAATAAGCGTAAACCAGTATATGGAAAACTCGTAGGCACCGGATCACTGATGGATAATTATGCCGGATGCGGTTCATCATGTAATAGTCATAACATAGGGTGACACAGAACTAGCTCCAGTTCGTCAATGTAATGTAGGCATGTATTCCGTATATAGTCATACATGCTTATGGAAAAGAACTTACATGACATCTTTTGTCCTACCCTCCCGTGGCAGCGGGGTCCTATTGGAAACTTAGAGATATTAAGGCCTCCTTTTAATAGAGAACCGGAACAAAGCATTAGCACATAGTGAATACATGAACTCCTCAAACTATGGTCATCACCAGGAGTGGTCCCGATTATTGTCACTTCGGGGTTGCCGGATCATAACACATAGTTGGTGACTATAGACTTGCAAGATGGGATCTAGAACTCTCGTATATTGATGAAAACATAATAGGTTCAGATCTGAAATCATGGCACTCGGGCCCTAGTGACAAGCATTAAGCATAGCAAAGTCATAGCAACATCAATCTCAGAACATAATGGATACTAGGGATCAAACCCTAACAATACTAACTCGATTACATGATAAATCTCATCCAACCCATCACCGTCCAGCAAGCCTACGATGCAATTACTCACGCACGGCGGTGAGCATCATGAAATTGGTGATGGACGATGGTTGATGATGACGACAGCGATGAATCCCCCTCTCCGGAGCCCCGAACGGACTCCAGATCAGCCCTCCCAATAGGTTTTAGGGCTTGGCGGCGGCTCCGTATCGTAAAACGCGATTATTTCTTCCCTCGATTTTTTTCTCTCCGAAAGCAAATATATAGAGTTGGAGTTGGCGTCGGAGGGTCAACAGGGGGCCCACGAGGTAGGGGGCGCACCCTAGGGGGGGGCGCCCCCCACCCTCGTGGAAAGGGTGTGGGCCCCCTGGTCTTCATATTTGGTAAGGATTTGTTTTCTACACATAAAACATCATCATGGTAATTCTGCTGAAAACAACGTCAGTCCGGGTTAGTTCCATTCAAATCATACAAGATAGAGTCCAAAACAAGGGCAAAAGTGTTTGGAAAAGTAGATACGACGGAGACGTATCAACTCCCCCAAGCTTAAACCCTTGCTTGTCCTCAAGCAATTTAGTGACAAACTGAAAGAAAGAAAGAAAAACTTTTACAAACTATGTTTGCTCTTGTTGTTGTAACTATGTCAAGCCAGCATTCAAGTTTTCAGCATAAATCATAACTAACCACATTTGCAATAATTCTCAGGTCTCATCATTACTCATATCAATAGCATAATCAACTAGCAAGTCATAATAATAAATCTCGGATGACAACACTTTATCAAAACAATCATAATATGATATAACAAGATGGTATCTCACTAGCCCTTTCTGAGACCACAAAACATAAATGCAGAGCACCTTTAAAGATCAAGGACTGACTAGACATTGTAATTCATGGTAAAAGAGATCCAATCATAGTCATACCCAACATAAATTAATATTGATGAATGCAAATGATGGCTGTGCTCTCTGGCTAGTGCTTTTTAATAAGAGGGTGATGACTCAGCATAAAAGTAAATGGATAGGCCCTTCGCAGAGGGAAGCAGGGATTTGTAGAGGTGCCATAGCTCGGTTTTGAAATAGAGATAAATTGTATTTTGAGCGGTATACTTTCATTGTCAACGTAGCAACTAAGAGATGGCGATATCTTCCATGCTAAACACATTATAGGCGGTTCCCAAACAAAATGGTAAAGTTTATACTCCCCCTCCACCAACAAACATCAATCCATGGCTTGCTCGAAACAACGAGTGCCTCCAACATACATCAGGTCCCAGGGAGAGTTTTGTTTGCAATTAATTTTGATTTAGTTTGCATAAAGCATGGGATTGGGTATCCCGGTGAACAGCCATTTTCTCGTGAGTGAGGAGCAGAGTCCACTCCTCGTGAGAATAACCTGCCTAACATGGAAGATAAGGACAGCCTTTGTTGATGCATGATCTATTGGAGCATACAAAACAGAATGTTTATTTGAAGGTTTAGAGTTTGGCACATACAAATTTACTTGGAATGGCAGGTAGATACCGCATATAGGAAGGTATAGTGGGCTCATCTGGAATAACTTTGGGGTTTAAGGGATTGGATGCACAAGCAGTATTCCCGCTTAGTACAAGTGAAGGCTAGCAAAAGACTGGGAAGCGACAAACTAGAGAGTGACAATAGCCATGTACATGCATTAAAATTAATAAACATTGGATGCAAGCATGAGTAGGATATAATCCACCATGAACATAAATATCATGAAGGCTATGTTGATTTGTTTTCAACTACATGCGTGAATATGTGCCAAGTCAAGTCACTTAAATCATTCAAAGGAGGATACCACCCCATCATACAACATCATAACCATCTTAATAGCATGTTGGCACACAAGGTAAATCATTATAACTCATAGCTAATCAAGCATGGCACAAGCAACTACGATCTCTAAATGTCATTGCAAACATGTTTATTCATAATAAGCTGAATCAAGAACGCGGGACTCATCATATTTACAAAAGCAAAAGAGGTCGAGTTCATACCAGTTTTTCTCCTCTCAGTCAGCCCATCATATATCATCATAATTGCCTTTCACTTGCACGACCGAATGGTGTGAATAATAATAAGAGTGCACGTGCATTGGACTAAGCTGGAATCTGCGAGCATTCAATAAACAGGAGAAGACAAGGCAATATAGGCTCTTTTGTTAATTCAACAATAATGCATATAAGAGCCACTTCAACAATTTAATTATGGTCTTCTCCTACTGACCCCCAAGAAAGGAAAAGAAATAAAACTATTTACACAGGAAAGCTCCCAACAAGTGAAAGAAGAACAGGAAATATTTTTGGGTTTTCTTTTTAATTATTACTACTACAGCAGAAAAATAAACTACTACTAATTTTTTTGGTTTTTCTTAAGGTTAAGCAAACACACAAGAAGAAAGCAGGAAAAAGAAAATAAACTAGCATGGATATTACAGTGAAAAAGTATGAGCACCGACATCTAGCAATGAGTGTGTGTGAACATAAATATAATGTCGGTGAGAAATATGTACTCCCCCAAGCTTAGGCTTTTGGCCTAAGTTGGCCTATGGCCACGGCTGGCCTGGCGGATATCCATAATAATAGTTGTTGGGGTCGTACTGTGACGAGGAGGAATAGTTGGGATCATATTGTGATGAAGAAGAAGACTCTGACTAGGCTGACAGTCATCTCTGGATCCCAAGAATAAACAGATTGCCGTGGAGGCTCATTGTGTGGTTCCTGTTCTGGCTCCTCGGTAGGTGTAGGGTTCTGGTAGGCGTGAATAGCCGTCAACGGAACAAGGTACCTGCCTGCAGTCAAATCAAACAAAGAAGGAGCAGGCAAGGTGATAGTCTCAGGATGATGTTTATTAAAGAACAATTGATATTTAGGCTCCCCTGCCCTATTCTTAACAATAAAATCATGTGCCACCATACTTTTATGATCTAGGTAAACACGGGGTAGAACTTTTTCTTCCTTCTTAGCATGCCTAATTGGTATGTTAAAATGTGCGGCTAGGCGTGTAGCATAAATGCCTCCAAAGATGGGGCCCTTAGTACGGTTCATATTTAACCATCTAGCAATAATACCGCCCATACTAAAAGTGTTATCACTGTATAAACCTTGGAGTAGAATAATTAAATCAGGGATACTAAGGTTTCCACTGTTTCTGCGTCCAATTAAACAACGACTAGCAAATAATGCAAAGTAACGTAAAACAGGAAAATGTATGCTAGTGATTCGTGCATCGAAAACCTTCCTGGTTTCTCCTACAGTTGTTAATAAATCCCTCCACATCATCGTGGTGTGGTTCTTCTGTCTTGCCCTCAAAAAGGACTAAACAAATACAACAGAAATCAAAAAGGGACATCTCCTTAGGCTCATCATATAAATGAAATTCCACCGTAGGCGGTGAGTTCCTAGGATGTAAATAAAAATTTTGCACAAAGGTATTTATGCGCAAGAGATACTGATCGCAATGGTCGGGGAGGAAAGCGGTGAGGCCTGTATTGTGAGCCAATTCATGAAAATCTTCATAGATACCGGCTGCTCTCAAGAAATCTTCAGAAGGCCATTCACACGCCCGAATCTTCGTGGTGCGTGGCAAATTATACTTAGGCTTTCGTGCCTTTTCCTTCGAGCTTTGGCTCGATGAGCCCCTCAATAATCTCCTCATCATTTTCTGAAATAATCTGAAATTTTTAGTAACTTCAAAATAAAAGTAACCAAACTCAATAAAACTGATAGCAACTACTCCTACACGTGCCTAGAGCCTATATCAAGCATTAGAACTAGTAGGAACGATATAAATTTGACATGCAAGCTCAAGAACATGGTCACCTATGCAGCATAAATTTGTCAAGAATAAAGCACTAGAACAAAAACTAATTGGACCAATGGAGGAGTCACATACCAAGGAACAATCTCTCCGAGCAGTTTTGCGAGAGGTGCTTTGAGCAAGGAGATCGAAAATCATAGCAAAAGTGGCTGGAACTCATGCTTGAGTTGCTTTTTCGGGTTTGTGTGAGATAGAGGAAGAAGATGGGTGCTGGAATAGGTGGAGGAGGGCCACCGTGGGCCCACGAGGCAGGGGCGCGCCCTATGGGGGGGCGCGCCCACCACCCTTGTGGCCAGGTGGCAGCTCCTCCCACGGTGATTTTTGCACAGTAAATCCTCAAATATTCCCAAAAAATCATATTAAATTGGCATGTCATTCTGAGGACTTTTATTTTTGGGTTATTTTTATATTGCACGGATAATCAGATAATAGACAGAAAAATTCTATTTTTACTTTATTTAATATAAATAACAGAAAATATAAAGAGAGTACAGAAGTTTGTGCTTCTAGTTTCATCCATCTCATGCTCATCAAAAAGAATCCACTAACAAGGTTGATCAAGTCTTGTTAACAAACTCATTCTGATAATCATGAAACCGGAGAAATTTCGAATAACACTAAGTTACCTCAACACATCCCCTATAATAAGTATATCATATTTTTTCTTGACAGTATGAAGAGGAAATTCAAAACCTCCAAATATAATCGATGGAATTTTTCCGATGGAGTTGATACTATGAACTTGAGGTTGTTTCCTCGGAAAGTGTGTCGTATGCTCATTACCATTAACATGAAAAGTGACATTGCCTTTGTTGCAATCAATAACATCCCCTGCAATATTAAGAAAAGGTCTTCCAAGAATAATAGACATACTATCATCCTCGGGAATATCAAGACTAACAAAGTCCGTTAAAATAGTAACGTTTGCAACTACAACAGGCACATCCTCACAAATACCGACAGGTATAGCAGTTGATTTATCAGTCATTTGCAAAGATATTTTGGTAGGTGTCAACTTATTCAAGTCAAGTCTATGATATAAAGAGAGAGGCATAACACTAACACCGGCTCCAAGATCACATAAAGCAGTTTTAATATAATTTCTTTTAATGGAGCAAGGTATAGTAGGTACTCCGGGGTCTCCAAGTTTCTTTGGTATTCCACCCTTAAAAGTATAACTAGCAAGCATGGTGGAAATCTCAGCTTCTGGTATCTTTCTTTTATTAGTAATGATATCTTTCATATATTTAGCATAAGGATTCGTTTTGAGCACATCAGTTAATCTCATACGCAAAAAACATAGGCCTAATCATTTCAGCAAAGCGCTCAAAATCCTCATCATCCTTTTTCTTGGATGGTTTTGGAGGAAAAAGCATGGGTTTCTGAACCCAAGGTTCTCTTTCTTTACCATGTTTCCTAGCAACAAAGTCTTTCTTATCATAACATTGATTCTTTGATTCTGGGTTATCAAGATCAACAACAGGTTCAATTTCTACATCATTATCATTACTAGGTTGAGCACCATCATGAACATCAGCATTAATATTTTCATTAGGTTCAGGCTCATTACCAGATTGTGTTTCAGCATCATACATAGATATATCATTTGGATTATCAGGTGGTTCAGCAATAGTTTCACTTGAAGTTTGCACAGTTCTATCATTTTTCTTTTTCTTCTTTTTAGAAGAACTAGGAACATTAATATTATTTCTCTGAGAATCTTGATCGATTCTCTTAGGGTGGACTTCAGGATACAAAGGTTCCTGAGTCATTCTACCAGTTCTAGTAGCCACTCTAACAGCATAATCATTTTTCTTACTATTCATTTCATCAAGCACTTCTTTTTGAGCCTTAAGTACTTGTTCTACTTGAGTGGTAACCATAGAAGCATGTTTGCTAATAAGTTTAAGTTCGCCTTTAATATTAGCCATATAATCACCCAAGCGTCTAATCATATAAGCATTTTCTTTTAATTGTCTACCAAAATAAGCATTGAAGTCGTCTTGTTTAAACATAAAGTTATCAAACTCATCCAAGCGCTGACTAGCAATTTTAGTAGGAGGAACTTCAGCTTTATCATATCTATAGAGAGAATTTACCTTTACTACCTGTGTCGGGATATCGGGATCAAGAGGTTCTTCAACAAATAAATAATTGAGATCATAAGTTTCTTCAACAGGCGGCATTGGGGATATTACTACTGGGCATAAGCCGGCCTATCTGGGTCGGGTTAACTTCATCAGTAGTTAGTTATGTTAAAGCCCAAGAAGGCAGACGAGAGCTCAAGGCCCATAGTCGGTTCAAAGCCTATAGCCATAAACCAGCGTTGGTATTTAACTTGTATTGTAAGTTAGGAATAAGTAGAGACCAAACCGGATACATCTATGAGCTGGTATTGGGACTCTGTGAACCGACGGGCGTCGCCCGTGTATATAAGGGGACGACCCAGCGGCGGTTCAAGGACAACAGACAACAACTCGAGACTTAGGCGAAGCTTCTTTGCTCCCTAGTCATCGAAACACCATAAATTCCATCACAACTAGACGTAGGCTTTTACCTTCATCGAAGGGGCCAAACTAGTATAAATTCTCTTGCGTCCCTGTGTCCGCTTTAACCCCTTCAAGCTAACCCATCGCGATGGATCCACGACTAAGTCCTTTCTCTAGGACATCTGCCATGACAAAACCACGACAGTTGGCGCCCACCGTGGGGCTATCGCACGATGGTTTCAAGTTCTTGGAGGGCCGCTTTGAAGGACTAGAGGGCAACGTTGTGGGCCGGATGACTAAGAGTCATCGCGGCAAGCTCTACATCGATGATGCAGGCTGGTGCCCCGAGGCCGGCTCAGTTGAGTACGGGTACCGTGTCCCCTTTTGTGGCATACACATTTTCATCGACAGGATCGGTGAACCAGGCCCTGAGTCGGACATCTACACCGACCTCGTCGAAACGGCTCAGCGTGCACGATCCGTCCGGGTTAAACCGGTCGTGAAGCGTGCCTTCGTGGGAGTCATCCATGGAGGAAGTTATGAGGACGGATCGGAATCTCACGGCGAGACCGTCGTTTATTCCGGCGATGAGTCATCAACCGGAGAAACTGAATCTCTATATCAGCTACAAGATGGCCGGATTGGGGGCTGCTCCGATAGCGACAGTATTCCGGACCCCTCTAATCAACCCAACCGAGTTGGAATATTCATGGCCGGCACACAAGCAGCGCTTCATTCTTCGACCGCTACGCCAATAACCTCCAGTTCAGTAGCGGCGACAGCTGCCGGGGCAGGAAGCTCTGCACACCCGCCGGCTCAAGTTCTATCAGATCTATTTGATGCATTGGCTGCGCTTATGGCAGAAGCTAATCCGGCCGATCAGGAAGTCCACAACACGGAGATTGCAAAGGTGAAGGAACAGATCACCCAGGCCAAGGCGGACCTGGCAGCTGAGAATGCCAGGATGACCACAGAGCGGGCCGCTTTAGACGCACAAGCCTACAGGCTCATGTTGGACCAGAACGCGTCGCACGAAGTCATGAAGAGGAAGTACCGATCCCGTTTACCTTCGGTTTTCGAGGCCAGAGACCTTTTCAACACCCCAGGAGCAGGAACCAGTAATCTGCTGGAGGGAAACCAGCCGGAAGCACCGGGGACCGGTACGCCGGTTCAGCCCCGTCTGATGAATCCGCCTCGTCAAAACACTATCATACCTCTGGCTGTTTCAACACCACCGGGTCACGACTCCAACCCAATGGACAATCTTGTTGCCGCTGCTACATGGCTGGAGGCCATTCCAATTGAAGGTGACTCGCTGCAGGCGGTAGAGACATGACGGGTCAAGGAGCTTCTTAGGACAGCTTTGGACCAACAGGAAGCGTACTCGTACAGCCGCGGCCGGATCCACTCGACCCCTCGTCCAAGCCGGAGCTATAGCAGGCGTATGGATGAACCAGCAGTGTCAAGTAATGAACGACGTGGAGCACCCCGTGGCAACAACCCGGCGGGTGGTGCTGATAACGCTCAGGAAGTGGTGGACCGGGCCCGAGCGTGCAGGGAGGCCGAGTTAGCCGCACAGTATCAGGCTCGGCAGCTTATGCCGGTTCGTCCAACTATTTCGGTCGAACTCGGTGTTACTTCTAGCTCTTTGGGGGTGCCTTGCCTTGTCCCCGCTTTATGCAATGTGCGTCTGCCCAAGGATTTCAAGGGCCCGCGCAAGGTACCAAATTACACGGTGGATCAACCCCCAGAGACATGGGTGGAGAGCTATGAGATGGCCATGGAGATGCTTGATGTGGATGATGCGGCATGTGCGAAGTACTTCACCATGATGCTTGAAGGAACGGCCCGCACTTGGTTAAAAAGCTTACCGGCCAATTCTATTAGTTCATGGGCCCAATTACGAGCCCGGTTTATCAGTAATTTCAAGGATACATGTAAGCAGCCCATCTCGATAGTAGACTTAGCTGCCTGTGTCCAGGAGGAAGGGGAATCGACGACTCATTGGGTGCGCCGGGTCTCACAAGTGTTGCATTCATCAGACCGCATCAACGATGACACCGCAATCTTAACCCTAGAAGGCAACTGCCGGTTTGGGCCCCTAAAGCTGAAGTTGGGACGGATTAAGTGCCATTGCACTGACATTGGGACCCTCATGGCTGCTTTGGTAAAGTATGCTGATTCTGATAGTACCAAGGATCCCGAATCCAAAGGTCAGCAGCATCACTTGGCAGGCAATGGTGGTGGAGGAAAGCGTAAAGCGGATGGTAACATGGAATTTGTGGCTAATACCAACGCGCAGGACAAGGGCCAGCGACGCAAGGGTAAACCGCCAAATCGCAGTGGGGCACCGAACCCTAACCCGGACCGCCTAAATTATCTACTGAGCCAGCCCTGTCCGAGACATGGGACGAAGGAGGTGCCAGGGAACCACCTTTGGAAGGATGGCTTCATTATGCAGGAGTTCAAGAATTCTAATGCTTTCCGGTATGATCACGGCTCCGGCGGTGGCTCAGGATCCGGGACGGGTTACGGTGGAGGAAATTCCGGTTCAGGATTTAATGGTAATTCGGGCGGACATAACAATCAAAATAATCAGAACAACCAGGGTGGTTACAACCAGCAGCAGCAACAGTTAGGTTACCAGAGCAACCCAAAGCAGTTGAATAGTGGGCAGTACCATGTTTTCACCACTAGCTTGGACAAGCGAGACCGGAAGGTTCAGAGGAGGGCAGTCAACTCTGTTGAACCGGTCGTGCCCCGTTATCTACGCTGGTCTGAACAACCAATCATATGGAGCAGAGAGGATCACCCTCCCCAGGTTGATAATCCGGGTCAGTTGGCTCTAGTGGTGGCGCCTCAGGTGGGAGGTTACAAGTTCACCAAAGTGCTCATGGATGGAGGAAGCAGCATTAATATCTTGTACTATGAGACCTTCCGTCGTATGGGACTAACAGATAAAAATCTCAAACCGTCTAATACGGTGTTCCACGGTGTGGTACCTGGCAAGTCAGCATATCCTGTTGGTAAGATAGCTCTGGAAGTGGCCTTTGGAGATGATCATGATTCCAGGTCGGAAACATTGACGTTTGAAGTAGTGAAAATCCAAAGTCCATATCACGCCCTGTTTGGGCGACCGGCCTACGCCAAGTTTATGGCATGGCCCTGTTATGTGTATTTGCAGCTCAAGATGCCGGGTCACAAGGGGACAATAACGGTTCACGGAAGCCGTAAAATCGCTTTGGGATGCGAGGAAGGAGATGCGGCCTACGCAGAGTCGGTTTGTGCCACCGAGGAGCTGAAGTATTATAAGGACAATGTTGATCCGGCGAACATGACTCCATTAAAGAAGCCAACTACGGAGCATGATCCGGCCCTGAAGTTCAAATCGGCAGCAGAAACTAAGCTTGTTGACTTCGTACCTGGCGATTCGTCCAAGAAGTTCAGCATCAGTGCCAACTTGGATCCGAAATAGGAAAGCGCGCTCATCGATTTCATCCGTGAGAATCGGGACATTTTTGCATGGAAGCCCTCTGACATGCCAGGTGTACCGAGGCAACTCGCTGAGCACACCCTTAATGTGGATCCTAAATACAAACCGGTGAAACAGTTCCTCCGCCGGTTTAACGAAGAAAGACGCAAGGCGATTGGAGAAGAGGTAGCCAGGCTCTTACCATCTAGCTTTATTGTTCAAGTTTTTCACCCTGAGTGGCTAGCCAATCCGTTGCTGGTCCTTAAGAAAAACGGCACCTGGCGCATGTGTGTGGATTATACAGATCTTAATAAGGCTTGTCCAGCAGATCCTTTTGCCCTCCCCCGTATTGATCAAATTATTGATGCTACGGCGGGTTGCGAGCGTTTAAGTTTTTTGGATGCATATTCTGGCTATCATCAGATCAAAATGGCAGTTAAGGACCAGGAGAAGACGGCATTCATAACTCCCTTTGGAGCCTTCTGCTATGTGTATATGCCCTTTGGGATCAAGAGTGCCTAGGCAACTTATCAATGGTGTGTACAAAATTGTCTTCACAAGCAAATTGGCCATAATGTACATGCTTACATGGATTATATCGTGGTTAAGTCCAAGGAGAAGGAGACTTTGGTTGACGACTTGAAGGAAACCTTTGATAACCTGAGGACGTACAAGATGATGCTTAATCCGGCCAAGTGTGTCTTTGGTGTACCGGCATGCAAGTTATTGGGTTTTCTAGTGTCCAACGGGGGAATTGAGGCTAATCCGGACAAGATCACAGCCATCACCTCCCTGGCTAAACCGATGTGTATTAATGATGTTCAACGCCTGGCAGGTCGGATTGCCGCGTTAAGCCGGTTTATCAGCCGCCCTGGTGAGAAGGCAATCCCTTTGTATCAGATGATGAAGAAGACGGATCAATTCGTCTGGAGTTCCGCTGCTGATGAAGCATTTGAGGACTTAAAGCGGCAATTGGTCAATCCTCCTGTGCTCGCCGCTCCCATTGACAAGGAGCCGTTACTTCTATATGTTGCTGCTAATGCTCGTGCGGTCAGCGTGGCTATTGTGGTTGAGCGAAAGGAGGCAGGTAAGGAGCATCCGGTTCAACGTCCGGTCTATTATATCAGCGAGGTACTCATTGAGTCCAAGCAAAGGTATCCGCATTGGTAGAAGCTGGTGTACAGAGTTTTTATGGCAAGCCGAAAGCTTAAGCAATACTTCCAAGGGCACCCAATTACGGTGGTCAGTTCTGCTCCTTTGGGGGATATCATCCAGAACCGGGAAGCGACTGGCCGGATTGCCAAGTGGGCTATAGAGCTTGGGCCGCACGGATTGAAGTATGTGCCTCGGACGGCGGTTAAGTCTCAAGCACTTATTGATTTCATCAATGATTGGACGGAACTGCAAGCACCTGAAGAAAAGCCGGATCACACATATTGGACCATCCATTTTGACGGATCCAGGCAATTGGAAGGCTCGGGGGCTGGAGTCGTATTAACTTCCCCACGAGGTGATAAGTTTTGTTACATTCTCCGCTTAACATTCCCTTGTACTAACAATGCAGCTGAGTATGAAGCCTTCCTCCATGGTCTCCGGATGGCTAAGGAGATGAATCTAAGTTGAGTTAAGTGCTTCGGTGACTCGGACCTCATGGCTCAACAAGTATCTGGCACTTGGGATTCCAAGGACCCACTCATGGCAGCGTATCGTCGTGAGGTGGATATTGTTGCAGGTCACTTTAAAGGCTATCAAGTGGACCGCGTGGCCGACGGAAGAATGAAGCGGCGGACGCTTTAAGCCAGTTGGGCTCTTAGCACAAACCGGTCCCGCCCAATGTTTTTCTGGATGTGCTGCACAACCCGTCGGTCAAGCTCCCTGGTGAAGCGGATTTGGCTATTCCTGATCCAGAGGCTCAATTGGTGGCAGCTCTTCATGTCATTCCGGATTGGACGCTTCCTTACATGGCGTACATGAACCGGGGCGAGTTACTAGAGGATGAGACTCTGGCCCGACAGATAATCCGGTGGTCCAAGTCCATGACTATTGTCAATGGTGAGTTGCATCATTGCAGTGTATCAGGGGCGTTTCAACGCTGTGTGTCTCCTGAAGAAGGCTGTGAAATTTTGCGTGAGATCCACGAAGGAGATTGTGGTCACCACGCCGGTTCAAAATCTTTGGTAGCTAAAGCGTTTCGCCGTGGCTTCTATTGGTTAACTGCTCATGCTGATGCGGAGGATCTGGTCAGACGATGTGATGGTTGCCAAAAGTTTTCAAGACGTGCTCATGTGCCGGCTCAAGAATTGAGAATGATTCCAATTACTTGGCCATTTGCGACTTGGGGGCTGGATATGGTTGGGCCTTTCAAAAGGTCCAAAGATAAGAAGACCCACCTCCTGGTGGCGGTTGACAAGTTTACAAAGTGGATGGAAGCAGAACCTGTTAGCAAATGTGATGCGGCCACGGCGGTTCAGTTCATCAAAAAAGTGATTTTCCGGTTTGGCTTTCCACACAGTATCATCACAGATAATGGTACCAATTTGTCCAAGGGTGCCATGAAGGAGTTCTGCGAACGGGAGCACATCCGGCTTGACGTTTCATCAGTGGCACACCCACAGTCCAGTGGTCAAGCAGAAAGGGCTAATCAAGAGATCTTGAGAGGCATCAAGCCCTGGCTTCTGGTTCCTTTGCAGAGAACGTCGGGTTGTTGGGTAGAAGAGTTACCATCTGTGTTATGGAGCATCAATACTACACCCAACAGATCAACAGGATACACGCCGTTCTTCATGGTCTACGGAGCGGAGGCGGTTCTCCCAAGTGATATCCGTCATGACTCACCTCGTGTGGCAGCTTATGTTGAAGCGGACAATGAGACAGCACGACAAGACGCTTTGGACCTATTGGATGAAGAACGTGACATAGCAGCTGCCCGCTCGGTGATTTACCAATAGGATCTTCGTCGTTATCACAGTCGCCGAGTCAGAACCAGAGCCTTTCAGGAAGGAGATTTGGTGCTTCGGCTCATCCAAGACCAGATGGATATGCATAAGCTATCCCCACCTTGGGAGGGACCTTTCGTGGTCAGCAAGAATCTGCACAACGGGTCATACTATCTGATCGATATTCGAGAGCATAAAGACTCACGTACATCAGAGGAAGAGACCAACATGCCGTGGAACATAGCTCATCTTCGGCCTTACTATACCTGAGCCATTGGCTCTACTTATGTACATATTACGATGATGTATATATTATGATTAATTATAATAAACCGGAACCTCAGCTAAAGCGGGGTATCTGTTCTTTTACATCATATGTGGTTACACGGAGTTATTCTAAAGTGGCCTCCAGTTTACCCCTTGAGTTAGCTTTTCAAAAGCATCATGTTATATCACTTGGGGGCTTGGTCATGTCCGAACCAATGCAACAACTCTTGATAGGCGAGAGCCACCAGATCACTTGGGGACTTGGTCACGTCTGAACCAGTCACGGCTCTTGATCGGCCTAAGGCCACAGAATCACTTGGGGGCTTGGTCGAACCCGAACCATTGCCACGCCTCTTGATCGGCATAAATGCCACGGTTTGATTTGGGGACCTGGCTGACTTGAACCATAGCTACACCTATCGGGAGCTTGGTCGTGTCCGACCATGGTAACGCCATCTGATCAGCTTAAATAAGCCTCTTTTTGCAAATGGTTTTATCATTGCCTTTGTTTCACAATTTTCTTTGATAGATATTTCTTTCTTTTTGTTGCGTTTTTTAACCGACAAAATTTTAAACCGGTTCACACTGTCAATTGATGGAACACGGTCCATTTTTTCCGAAGACTATTTGCTCGGTTTGATTTTTTGTTAACATCCTATTACGGAGTAACACTGTGTTTTATTATAACCCGGCACAGTTTACATGGTAAACCGGCATTATATATATACAGGAGTTGATATCTCCTCCAACAGTGTGGGTTTATGAAACCTCCGCTTCAAGATTGGCTAAGCCAACTTCATGCCCAACGATGGCAGGTATTATGTATCTCAAAGATTTGATCATATGCTTAAATTTCAGATATTTTGATTTTATATATGCAGACATCATATTCCGCCTAACGGTACAACCGCGGTGGCACTTTAAGATATTTTATGTTGCCGAAAATACTTTGGAAAGTTCATCACCCAAAGGAAGCACAAGCTGCAGTGGTTATGCACGAAGGCATATTAAGATCAAGAGTATCAGCTAGCCTATTACAAGGCAACACGGTGCCCAAAACAAGATCATTGTTTTTCAAAGGAAAAGCAGTTAAACCGGCTTCCGGTTCAAGCTTGGTCACCAGCCTAGCCTGATGGTTGTGGGTCATCCCGCGCTGCTTCAACTTCAGTTTCTCTACCCAGCGGCTGGAAATCAACAGTTGTCCAGTCAATTCCCATTAATGCTCGAAAGTCGGCTTCATCATGGATCAGCAACGACAGGTCAATATCGGGAGCATAAGTATGCTTACGGATTGGAGGGATAAGATTTTCTGCTTCATGAATTGGTGCAGCTACTCGCTTGTTTTGATTGTCATATTGGGCTTGATAATGAGAAAAGTATGCTTCTTCAGCCAATTGACAAGCTAGCGGACGCACCTCCCGGTTTATTGCCCGCAGATCCGCTTCACTAAACTCTGACCCATCTTCCTTCAAGCTGGGATAGCCCTGAGCCGCTTCAATAGGATCAAAATACGGCACCCAAGCTTTTTCCCGGATTAAGGCATTGATCGCACCGGTTCGGGCAGCAGATTTCTTTAGCTCTTCAACCCGGGCAGGAAGCACCGACAGTTTCTTCAGAGTATCCTGAATCAAAGTGGGCACCGGATTGTTGTGGGATGCAGTACAGATGATCCGCTGTGCACCAGTGTACAGTTGTTCGATCAACATGTAGGCGGCTTTCAATTTCTTTCGCACATCTGACCCCAAGTGACCAATGCATGTCCCTGAAATGTCACAAAGGGTTAACAAACCGGCAGCTCTGTAAGACGGCAGAATCAATTCAGAAATCAAACCGGCTTACCAAAGATAGCAGTGGTCATGGCATGCACGTGCCGCTTTATGCTGGTCAGTTCGTCCACCACTGGTTTTAGTGCAGCCTCGGCGTCTTCTGCTTGTTTGGTTAAAGCGGACTTTTCAGTAGCCCAATCCGCCCGCTCCTTTTTGAAATCCTTCTTAAGCTATTCCATGACGCTTAAGGCGCTCATCAACTCCTCTTTTGCTTTTGAGGTTTCAGCCTGTTGGGACTTCAGATTTTCTTGGAGATCGGCGATTTGGGTCTCTTTTGTCTTCAGCTCAGCCTGCATACAGAAAGTTATATGATTCAGCAAGCAGTGCAAGAATTGAAGCACCAACCACATAACAAGTTATGAACTTGGCGCTTGCGGGCTAATGCCTATTTGATCTTCATATTTCACTTGATTATAAAGTCCCAAGATCAATACAAGTATTCAACTTGGCACTTGGGGGCTAATGGCTATTTGCTCGAATATATTCTGATGCAGCGATCTCAATTACTTAAAGTCCCGGTTTAACTACACTAAGTTGAACCGGCCCTTGGGGGCTACATCAGCGAGTTCCGAAGCATTGGGATTTATATTAGCAAGTCCCAGTTTGGATGCAGATTCTAAACCGGCCCTTGGGGGCTAGGAGAGTTAACAAGATTGAAATATCCAAACAGGAAAAAGTACATGGAAGTTACCTCAAATTTCTCTTTAATCATATTAACCAGACCAGCTTCATAGTCACGGCTGGTGTATAGCTGATTCAGATAGCCGGAATGGAGATCTTGGGCGTTCAAAGCGGCATAAGTTGTCAGATCGGCATTCCATTTTCCCTTGCCAATGGCAGCAAATTCTTCCTTGCCAATGTGTCTGGATAAAGCAACGGGATTGCCTGGCTCTGTGCGACCAATGCCAGTAATGACAACCTCATCATCCTTGGCATCGCCGGTTTGCACTGGGGCCGTTGGCTTATCAGTAGGCTTTGTTGGACCGGTGGATTTCTCAATCCGGATGGGACTTGTGGGCTGGTTGACAGGACTTGAGGTATCAATAGGCCTCTCTTCAGCAATAAGATCATCATCTCGCTGCGGTGGATCATTGGGTATATCTTCAGGAATAGCCGCTTCAAGATCTGGTGTTTTGCCCGGTTTAGGGACGGCATCCTCCTCGGCCGCTTTATCCAGGCGAGCCTTCTTGCTCGGGCTAGGCTTGGCCCTGAAAGGAATAACAAAATCAAATACAGCATATGTTCCAATATGATGTACCGGAAATATAATGATAAGTATAGCTTACCCAAGCACCGTTTTGAGCGGTGGCAGCTGAGTAGCCGATGACTCGCCAGAGGATGAGTGGGAAGTAACCTGATAATCGGAGTCAGATGGATTAAGAGGTTGACGAAAACAGCCCGCTTTAGGACAAGCACTAACAAGCAAATTAGAGACCTCTGAATGGCGTTTCCGAACCGGACTGTTCGGTAAACCGGTGGAGGTAACTACCTGGCCGTTGTGCTGGGTTGTGCGGCGAGCTTCGTGCTATTGGGTCTTCAGAAGAAATTTGGGATCCAAGTAAGCAAGAGGATGAGAAAATTTAACTTTTCGGTTTGCCTGACGGATTTTTAGTGAAGGCAAAGGTTCTGAATCGGAAGAGAGAATAATTACCTCTACAGCATCAGCATGGCTGGCTTCGGCATCAACCTGACAAATATCATCATCAATAAGACGCATGAAAAATAAGTCAAGTGAGTCAAGCTCTACCTCAAGGTCCGGAGTATCCACATCATCATCAGGGGCCGGATCAGAGGATGCAGTGGTTTTCTTCTTGTGAGCAGGCCATTTCACGGCTTTGGTCTTTGGCCGGGTTGGTCGCTCCGGTTTGTCTGGTTTTTCTGGCTTCTCCTGGGGAAGTTTCTTGCTCCAAAACGGATCATTACCCTGTTTAAACAGACATTGATATTAAACAATGACCAGATATATCAATAACAGGTTCAGTAAAAAGAAAAAAATCAAATTCTTACAGCTGGCGGTTTGTTGGTGGCACAGAAGAGAAGCAGGCCGATTCGAGCACAGATGTGTTCCGGCTCATTCAGCATTTTATGCACAGCCTCTGTGATTTCTTCGTCGGTAAGCTGGATGTTAGCATGTCGCAGTGGGTCATCAACACTGCCAGTATACTCGCACATCAAACCAGAGCGCTGACTAAGGGGCAGTATGCTCCACGATATCCAACAGCTAGCGAGATCAACTCCTGTTAAACCATTGGCCATGAAGGCTCTGAGCTTGGACAGTTGAGGAGCGTATTTGCTTCTCTCCTTGGCAGTCAACCTTTGCGGAAAGGGGTGTGTATCGCTAAGCCGCTCCGGACGAAAGCCAGGCAAAGGATTTTCACTAGTAGGGGAGGTGTCTTTGCAATAGAACCATGTTTGATTCCACTCTTTGGGATGGCTGTGCAGCTTGGCATGAAGGTATGTGACTTCTTTCCTTTTCTGAATCGCCACACCGCCCAATTCCGTATTAGAACCGTCAGAAAACTCAGTACGGTGGTTTAGATGGAAACAGTCTCTCAACAATTCCACTGTGGGCTCCTCTTGAAAGAACACCTCACAGAGCACTTGGAAGTGACACATGTTTGTAACAGAGTTGGGACCGGTGTCTTGGGGGTGGAGTTGAAAATCGGCTAAAACGTCCCGGTAAAATTTAGAACCGGGTGGCTTAAAGCCCCGGGCTAAGTGATCTACGAAAACGACGACCTCTCCTTCTTGAGGTGTGGGAGGACATTCTTTGCCAGGGGCTCTCCAATGGATGGTGTTTTTGCTGCCTAAAGCACCGATCAGGACTAAATTATTCAGTTGAGTCTCTGTGACGCGAGAAGGAACCCAGTTGCACTCATATACTTGCTTGTCCATGATGAAATCTACAAGATAGGTAATTCCGGTTCAAGAATGCATTGATTAAGGTGCACTGGTATGTATAATGTTAAACCGGAGACAGCTCTATCTAAACCAGAGTTTATGAAGCAACAGCATCTGACGGTTCAACAAGGGGACTAATGGTATATACCGGTTTGGCAATTTTTCTACAAAGTTAAACCGCCGGATCTAAGCATTGAAACAGTTGAGATTGCGGATAGATAAGTGTACAGAAACAGATTTCACAAGATTTCTCTACAGCGACGGATCTGAAGCAAGTTCAGAAAAGAAGGAAAATATTCAAGGTTCAAAAAAGAACAGTACCGAATCAATGGGCAGAGATACAGGTAGATCTATGGTCTTGAGGCATATAAGTAAGGGCGGATGCTAAGAACTACCGCTACACAGAGCAAAGGTTCACAGGTTCATCTAGGATCTATCATATGAGTATGAAGTAGACGATGAACACTGAAGAACTTGGAAACCCTAGAACAGATCTACGGAGGAAAAGGTGAAGAACTCACCGGAGCCGAGGAAGAAATAGAAGGTCGCCGCAATGCTCTGGTACAGTCAGGGTGATGCAGCGGCCAAGGTTGGAGAAGAGGTTGTCGACGGTGGCGGAGCTCCGAAGCTGAACGACACGGGGAAGACGAAGCAGAAGGGCATGAAGGGGAAAAAGAAATGACCCTTTGGTCCTATTTATAAGGCAAGGGACAGGAGTCAGGCGCGAAAATCAAGGGACCGTGGGTTTGGAAATGAAGCTGTCACCTTAATTGTCGCAGACCTATTAAACAAAAACAACAACAAAAAGGGGGTATCATGGATAAGGTTCTTTATAACAGGTGATGTCACGCCGGTTTACAGCGACCAGAGAACATGACATCACGGCGGTTCAACAAACTACAAGAAGATGTTGAAGATGAAGATTTTTGCTAAGGATTGACATGAACCTGTTCAAATCAATCTGGGGCCTAATGTTGGGGATATTACTACTGGGTGTAAACCGGCCTATCTCGGCCGGGTTAACTTCATGAGTAGTTAGTTATGTTAAAGCCCAAGAAGGCAGACAAGAGCTCAAGGCCCATAGTCGGTTCAAAGCCTATAGCCGTAAACCGGCGTTGGTATTTAACTTGTATTATAAGTTAGGAATAAGTAGAGACCAACCGGGATACATCTATGAGCCGGTACTGGGACTCTGTGAACCGACGGGCATCACCCGTGTATATAAGGGGACGACCCGGCGGCGGTTCAAGGACAACAGACAACAACTCGAGACTTAGGCGAAGCTTGTTTGCTCCCTAGTCATCGAAACCCCATCAATTGCATCACAACTAGACGTAGGCTTTTACCTTCATCGAAGGGGGCGAACTAGTATAAACTCTCTTGCGTCCCTGTGTCCGCTTTAACCCCTTCAAGCTAACCCGTCGCGATGGCTCCACGACTATGTCCTTTCTCTAGGACATCTGCCGTGACAAAACCACGACAGGCGGTGAATTAAGACCATGTATTTCTTCAATAGGAGGTAAATTCTTAACGTCTTCAGCTTTAATACTTTTTTCTTTCATAGATTTCTTTGCCTATTGCATATCTTCGGGACTGAGAAATAAAACACCTCTCTTCTTCGGAGTTGGTTTAGGAATAGGCTCAGTAATTGGAGCAGGAGCTGGCTCAGGAGGTGCCCAATTATTTTCATTTGCCAACATATTATTCAATAGAATTTTAGCTTCATCCGGTGTTCTTTCCCTGAAAAGAGAACCAGCACAACTATCCAGGTAATCTCTGGAAGCATTGGTTAGTCCATTATAAAAGATATCAAGTATTTCAGGTTTCTTAAGAGGATGGTCAGGCAAAGCATTAAGTAGCTTGAGAAGCCTCCGCCAAGCTTGTGGGAGACTCTCTTGTTTAATTTGGACAAAGTTGTATATTTCCCTTAAAGCAGCTTGTTTCTTATGAGCGGGGAAATATTTAGTAGAGAAGTAACAAATCATATCCTGGGGACTACGCACACAACCAGGATCAAGAGAATTAAACCATATCTTAGCATCACCCTTTAATGAGAACGGAAATATTTTGAGTAAATAGAGGTAACGTGATCTCTCATTATTAGTGAACAGGGCAGCTATATCATCTAACTTAGTAAGATGTGCCACAACAGTTTCAGATTCATAGCCATAAAACGGATCAGATTCAACCAAAGTAATTATATCAGGATCAACAGAGAATTCATAATCTTTAGCAGGAACACATATAGGTGAAGTAGCAAAAGCAGGGTCGGGTCTCATTTCATCTCTAAGTGATTCTTTGTTCCATTTAATTAATAACCTCTTAAGCTCATATCTATCTCTGCAAGCTAAAATAGCTAAAGAAGCATCTTGATCAAATAAATAACCCTCAGGAATAACAAGCATATTTTCATCATCACTATCATCATCGTATTCAGATTCAATAATTACTTTTTCTCTAGCGCTAGCAATTTGTTCTTCTAGAAAATCACTAAGTGGCACAGTAGTATCAGGAATAGAAGCAGTTTCATCATAAGTATCATGCATAGCAGAAGTGGCATCATCAATAACGTGCGACATATCAGAACGAATAGCAGAAGCAGGTGTAGGTGTCGCCAACTTACTCATAACAGAAGGTGAATCAAGTGCAGAGCTAGATGGCAGTTCCTTACCTCCCCTCGTAGTTTAGGGATAGATCTTGGTTTTTGGATCTCTCAAATTCTTCATAATGATAAGCAGATATAAATCCCAAGTGAGTCAAAGAATAGAGCTATGCTCCCCGGCAATGGCGCCAGAAATTTGTCTTGATAACCCACAAGTATAGGGGATCGCAACAGCTTTCGAGGGTAGAGTATTCAACCCAAATTTATTGATTCAACACAAGGGAAGCCAAAGAATATTCTCAAGTATTAGCAGCTTCAACCACACCTGGAAACTTAGTATCTGCAGCAAAGTGTTTAGTAGCAAAGTAATATGATAGTGGTGGTAGCGGCAACAAAAGTAAAGACAGCAAAAGTAATGTTTTTGGTATTTTGTAGTAATTGTAACAGTAGCAGCGGGAAAGTAAATAAGTGTAAACCGGTATATGGAAAACTCGTAGGCACCGGATCAGTGATGGATAATTATGCCGGGTGTGGTTCATCATGTAACAGTCATAACATAGGGTGACACAGAACTAGCTCCAGTTCGTCAATGTAATGTAGGCATGTATTCCGTATATAGGCATACGTGCTTATGGAAAAGAACTTGCATGACATCTTTTGTCCTACCCTCCCATGGCAGTGGGGTCCTATTGGAAACTAAGGGATATTAAGGCCTCCTTTTAATAGAGAACCGGAACAAAGCATTAGCACATAGTGAATACATGAACTCCTCAAACTATGGTCATCACCGGGAGTGGTCCCGATTATTGTCACTTCGGGGTTGCCGGATCATAACACATAGTAGGTGACTATAGACTTGCAAGATAGGATCTAGAACTCTCATATATTGATGAAAATATAATAGGTTCAGATCTGAAATCATGGCACTCAGGCCCTAGTGACAAGCATTAAGCATAGCAAAGTCATGGCAATATCAATCTCAGAACATAATGGATACTAGGGATCAAACCCTAACAAAACTAACTCGATTACATGATAAATCTCATCCAACCCATCACCGTCCAGCAAGCCTACGATGCAATTACTCACGCACGGCGGTGAGCATCATGAAATCGGTGATGGAGGATGGTTGATGATGACGACAGCGACGAATCCCCCTCTCCGAAGCCCCGAACGGACTCCAGATCAGCCCTCCCAAGAGGTTTTAGGGCTTGGCGGCGGCTCTGTATCGTAAAACGCGATGATTTCTTCCCTCTGATTTTTTTCTCTCTGAAAGCAAATATATAGAGTTGGAGTTGGCGTCGGAGGGTCAACAGGGGGCCCACGAGGTAGGGGGCGTACCCTAGGGGGCGCGCCCCCCACCCTCGTGGAAAGGGTGTGGGCCCCCTGGTCTTCATATTTGGCGAGGATTTTTTTATTGTTTTTTCTAAGACCTCCCGTGGAGTTGCAGGTCATTCCGAGAATATTTGTTTTCTGTACATAAAACATCATCATGGTAATTCTGCTGAAAACAGCGTCAGTCCGTGTTAGTTCCATTCAAATCATACAAGATAGAGTCCAAAACAAGGGCAAAAGTGTTTGGAAAAGTAGATACGACGGAGACGTATCATGGTGTCATGTGAATGTTAACTACATGAGACTTCACCATTGTTTGGGCCTAGAAGGAGGCATTGGGAAGTAATAAGTAGATGATGGGTCGCTAGAGTGACAGAATCTTAAACCCTAGTTTATGTGTTGCTTCGTAAGGGGCTGATTTGGATCCATATGTTTCATGCTATGGTTAGGTTTACCTTAATACTTCTGTTGTAGTTGCGGATGCTTGCAATAGGGGCTAATCATAAGTGGGATGCTTGTCCAAGTAAGGAAAGAACCCAAGCACCGGTCCACCCACATATCAAATTATCAAAGTACCGAACATGAATCATATGATCGTGATGAAAACTAGCTTGACGATAATTCCCATGTGTCCTCGGGAGCGCTTTCCTTCATATAAGAGTTTGTCCAGGCTTGTCCTTTGCCACAAAAAGGATTGGGCCATCTTGCTGCACCTTATTTACTTTTATTACTTGCTATACGTTACAAATTATCTTATCACAAAACTATCTGTTACCGATAATTTCAGTGCTTGCAGAGAATACCTTGCTGAAAACCGCTTATCATTTCCTTCTGCTCCTCGTTGGGTTCGACACTCTTACTTATCGAAAGGACTATGATAGATCCCCTATACTTGTGGGTCATCAAGACTCTTTTCTGGCGCCGTTTCCGGGGAGTGAAGCGCCTTTGGTAGGTTGAATTTGGTAAGGAAAAATTTATATATCATGCTGAAATTTACTGTCACTTGTTACTATGGAACATAATCCTTTGAGGGTCTTGTTCAGGGTATCTTCGCCCCGACCAGTAGAGAAAAGAGTTGCTCCTCAACCTACTGAACCTACTGAAAATGTTTACTTTGAAATTCCTTCGGGTATGATAGAGAAACTGCTAGCTAATCCTTTTGCAGGAGATGGAACATTGCATCCCGATTTACACTTAATCTAGGTGGATGAAGTTTGTGGATTATTTAAGCTTGCAGGTATGCCCGATGATGTTATCAAGAAGAAGGTCTTCCCTTTATCTTTGAAGGGAGATGCATTGACATGGTATAGGCTATGTGATGATATGGGATCATGGGAATATAAGCGATTGAAATTAGAATTTCACCAGAAGTTTTATCCTATGCATCTTGTTCATCGTGATCGTAATTATATATATAATTTTTGGCCTCACGAAGGAGAAAGCATCGCTCAAGCTTGGGGGAGGCTTAAGTCAGTGTTATATTCATGCCCCAATCATGAGCTCTCAAGAGAAATGATTATTCAAAAAAATTATGCTCGGCTTTCTCTTAGTAATCGCTCCATGCTCGATACTTCTTGTATTGGATCTTTTATGATGAAGACTATTGAATTAAAATGGGATTTATTGGAAAGAATTAAACACAACTCTGAAGATGGGGACCTCGACAAAGGTAAGGAGACAGGTATAACACCTAAGTTTGATTGTGTTAAATCTTTTATGGATATCGATGCTTTCCGTGAATTTAGCACTAAATATGGACTTGACTCTGATATAGTAGCTTCCTTTTGTGAATCATTTGCTTCTCATGTTGATCTCCCTAAGGAGAAGTGGTTTAAATATAATCCTCACATTGAAGTAAAAGTAGTTTCACCTATTAAAGTGGAAGAAAAGACTATCACTTATGATGATCCTGTTGTTCCTGCTACTTATATTGAGAAGCCACCTTTCCTTGTTAGAATAAAAGATCATGCTAAATCTTCAACTATGGTTAACAAAAGTAATATTAAGACACCTAAACCCCTTGAGAAAATTAAAGTTGAACCTAGTGTTGATATGGTTAAAGATCTCTTGGCTGATAATATTGATGGGCATGTTATTTACTTCTGCAATGAAGCTGCTAGAATTGCTAGACCTGGTGCTAAAAATAAACATAGACCTGTTGTAGGCATGCCTGTTATTTCTGTTAAACTAGGAGATCATTGTTATCATGGCTTATGTGATATGGGTGCTTGTGCAAGTGCAATACCTCATTACTTATACAAAGAAATTATGCATGATATTACAGCTGCTGAGATAGAAGAGATAGATGTTAGAATTACACTTGCCAATAGAGATACTATTTCACCAGTTGGGATTGTTAGAGATGTTGAAGTCTTGTGTGGGGGAAGTTAAATACCCTGCAAATTTTCTTGTTCTCGGTTCCCCACAACATGACTTTTGTCCCATTATATTTGGTAGGCCCTTCTTGAATACTGTTAATGCTAAGATAGACTGCAATAAGGATATTGTTTCTGTTGGTTTAGGGGATATGTCTCATGAGTTTAATTTTGCTAAGTTTCGTAGACAACCCCGTGATGAGGAATTTCCTAGTAAAGATGAAATTATTGGTCTTGCTTCTATTGTCGTGCCTCCTACTGATCCTTTAGAACAATATTTTCTAGACCATGAAAATGATATGTTCATGAATGAAAGAAGGGAAATAGATGAAGTATTCTTTAAATAGGGACCTATTCTGAAACACAACTTGCCTGTTGAAATCTTAGGGGATCCTCCTCCACCCAAGGGTGATCCCGTGTTTGAGCTTAAACCATTACCTGATACTCTTAAATATGCTTATCTTGATGAAAAGAAGATATATAATGTTATTATTAGTGCTAACCTTTCAGAGAAGGAGGAAGAAAAATTATTGAAAACTCTGAAGAAGCATCACGCTGCTATTGGATATACTCTTGATGATCTTAAGGGCATTAGTCCCACTCAATGTCAACACAAAATAAATTTGGAGAAAGATGCCAAACCAGTTATTGATCACCAACGATGGCTGAATCCTAAGATGAAAGAAGTGGTAAGATAGGCAATATTAAAGCTCCTTGAGGCAGATATAATTTATCCCGTTGTTGATAGTCAGTGGGTAAGTCATGTCCATTGTGTCCCTAAGAAGGGAGGTATTACTATTGTTCCTAATGATAAAGATGAATTGATCCCGCAAAGAATTATTACAGGTTATAGGATGGTAATTGATTTTTGCAAATTAAATAAATCTACTAAAAAGATCATTACCCTTTGCCTTTTATTGATCAAATGCTAGAAAGATTATCCAAACATACACATTTTTGTTTTCTAGATGGTTACTCTGGCTTCTCTCAAATACCTGTGTCAGCTGATGATTAAGCAAAGACCACTTTTACTTGCCCTTTTGGTACTTTTGCTTATAGACGTATGCCTTTTGGTTTATGTAATGCACCTACTACCTTTCAAAGATGCATGATGACTATATTCTCTGACTTTTGTGAAAAGATTTGTGAGGTTTTCATGGACGATTTCTCCGTTTATGGATCCTCTTTTGATGATTGCTTTAGCAACCTTGATCGAGTTTTGCAGAGATGTGAAGAAACTAATCTTGTCTTGAACTCGGAGAAGTGCCACTTTATGGTTAATGAAGGTATTGTCTTGGGGCCTAAAATTTCTGAAAGAGGTATTGAAGTTGATAAAGCTAAGGTTGACGCTATTGAAAAGATGTCGTGACCCAAGGACATCGAAGGTATAAGAAGTTTCCTTGGTCATGCCGGTTTTTATAGGAGGTTCATTAAGGACTTCTCAAAAATTTCTTGGCCTCTGAATAACCTATTACAAAAAGATATTCCTTTCATCTTTGATGATGACTATGTAGAAGCATTTGAAATACTTAAGAAAGCTTTGGTTTCTGCACCTATTGTTCAGCCACCTGATTGGAATTTACCATTTGAAATTATCTGTGATGCTAGTGATTATGCTGTAGGTGTTGTTCTAGGGCAAAGAGTTGATAAGAAGCTGAATGTCCTCCAATATGCTAGTAGAACTCTAGACAATGCCAGAGAAATTATGCTACTACTGAAAAAAGAATTTTTAGCAGTTATACTTGCTTGTGATAAGTTCAGACACTAGTAGAAAAAGGGTCAAACGTGAAGCACATTAGTGCCAGTTTGAATTTGAGCCGGCACTAATGTGTGCATTAGTGCCGGTTCCAACGGCTAGCCGGCCGCTCTCATTAGTACCGCTTCGTGGCGAACCTTTAGCACCGGTTCGTGCCACGAACCAGTACTAAAGTGAGTGGTGGCAGGATGTTGTCAGTCCGGGGCCCCTCTAGCACCTTTAGTACCGGGTCGTATCACGAACCGGTACTAAAGGTCGTCCTACATAGACCCTTCGTCCACCCGAGCTCGCTCTGTTCTTCCCCTTTCCCCTCTCCTCTTTGTTCTTTTCCCTCTTCCTCTCAAGCTCATCACACATTTTGCCCAAAATTTGTCAAGATTTGAAGGCCCCCATCCATTCAAATGATCACAAAGGTTAGCAACTTTGTCCTTTCATCTCTCATTGCTAGATAAGTTCGTGTAATGCTTTATATAGTGATTGATTTTTTAGTTTAGTAATTTGGGAGGAATTATATATATATGTGCTAGTATTTGATTTATATGCAATTTGAGGTCAAAAATAACACTTAGTTTGCATATGTAGGTGTGGTTTACTTAGTACTTTCTAAATCTCCGTCGTAACCACCGTCGATCGCTCGCAACGTCCCATCGACGGCACCACCTTGTGGTGAGCCTCTTGTTCATGAAGTTTTATATAAAAAATTGATGTTTGTGTGATTTTGATATATAGTTACTCGTATAATTACGTTGTTTGTTATACATAGTGCCATGTTTTTGATATCCGTGCTAGGCCAGAAGGAAGCATCTCCAAGGGCCATGAAAATGAGGAGGTCATTGAGTTTTGTATTGACTTTATTCCTGACCTTAAGCCGATTGGTGTTCCTGAATCGTGGCATAAGGGCAGACTAGATGGAAAAGGCACGCTAGGAGGGGAACAAATAATATGTATGGACGGACATTCTCTCACTGAAGCACACTACACAGTTCTACAGAATTCCGCCTTGGTGGCTCCGTATATGGATGAACACAATAATTTGCTACGCTCCAAACACCCGGAGAGGTCTGATGATTGGATTACACGTGAACAAACCAGGAGTTTCGCCAGCTGGTTGCAGACACGTACCATGCATGACGCCTCTATTGAAGATGACTTGTACTTACTGTCCTAGTTACCATCTTCGAATTTAATGACTTTCAAAGGGTACGAGATAAATGGTAATACATTTTACACGATCTCTCAAGATAAGAAGAGAACGAACCAAAATAGTGGTGTCCGCTTTGATGCAGAAACCAAGATGGGAAAGGAAACATATTATGGTTATATACAGGACATAAACTTGACTATCGACGTGGTTTGAAGGTCCCTTTGTTTTGGTGCAAATGGGTCAATATGACACGAGGCGGGGTAACGGAAGACCCGCAGTACGGAATGACAACAGTGGATCTCAACAATCTTGCGTATGCAGACGAACCATTCGTCCTAGCCAATGATGTGGCATAGGTTTTCTATGTGAAGGACATGTCTACCAAGCCGAGAAAAAGAAAAGATAAGGAAGCGAATGCATCGTACGATGAGCCAAAGCGGCACATAGTTCTTTCTGGGAAGAGAAACATCGGGGGAGTGGATGACAAGACAGACATGTCAGGAGATAATGAAAAGTTTGATGAAATTGCTCCATTCACAGTGAATATAGACCCAAGCATCCAATTAAATGATGAAGATTTTCCATGGCTATGGCTCAAAGGGACACACGCGAAGAAAAAGTTTCACACCCAAAGATCTGGGATGTGATCGGCTTCACTATCATCACTTTCTTATGTGTTTCACACCCAGGAGGGAATCTATGTAATAGTTAGTGTAGCTAGTTATGTGTTTTGGCATTTGAAACGCGAAGAAATTTTACGTGCGAGCAAATTCTTTCATGCATTTACTGATTTTTTCAGCTAAATGACCCTGAAATTGAAAAGCATTTCAAATGAACTCAGAAAAGGTTGAAAGTTGGCATGGTATCATAATTTCACCCACATAGCATGTACAAAAAAGTAGAGAGGGTTACCGCAAAAACTGGATGCACTTCATGTACAAAATGGACAATCTCTTTCGAAGTATCAGGATTTCGGACGAAAACTCATCCGTTACAAAGGCATTTCATTTTTTAGATAACCTAAGCATTACCAAATTGAATATAATGATAAAACACACTAATATTAAACATATTAAAAAAGAATCACTGAAAAATCTATTTTCAAAGTTAAGTTATTCACAAACTAGTGATTCACACAAATTTCAAATAATTCAAAATTTAAACTATTCAAATTTGTAAAGTATCGGTACTAACAGAAAGTTTGTAATTTTTTGTACCTAAAGAAAACATATTCACAAACAAACTCTAAATACAACAAAAACAACTCAAAAATAAATAAAACAAAAATAAATAAAGCAAAAAAAAGAAAAAAGCCCACCTACTGGGCCACAGCGGCCTGCATACGACTAGAAACCCAAATTCTAGTTAGGCCAGGATGCAGGCCCGCTAGTCCAGTAGGCCCAACAGGGCATCGAAGAAGAGGTTGGCCCAGAAGGCCTGCTTAAGAGAGGAGCTCGAGACAGCAGCGACGGCGGGGCTTATAAGCAGGTGCGAGTGCCCCTCGGCTAGCAAGGTGGGACTAAACTTTTGCGCCCCTCGCCTGGCAGCGCACACCCTTTATTACCGGGTCGTGGCTCCAACTGGTACTAAAGGGGGGGTCTTTAGTACTGGTTGGAGCCACCACCCGGTACTAAAGGGGTGCCGTTCCCGCCGCTTGGCCTGGCCAAAACAGACCTTTAGTACCGGTTGGTGGCTCCAACCGGTACTAAAGGTTGTTCTATATAAGAAAACACTTCAAAAAAATTGTCAGTTTCTCATCTCTCCCTGCTTCTTTCTCCTCTGCCCCATCGCCGCCGCCCCCGTCGCCATCCGTCGCCGTCCCCGTCGCCTTCCATCACCGTCGCCGTCCCCGTCGCCGCGCCGCGCCCCGTCGCCGTGCCCCATCCCGTCCTCCCGTCGTCCCCGCCCGGCCCGTCCTCCCGTACGTCGTCCCCGCCTGGCATGTCCCCATCCCCGTCGTCGCCGCCCCGTCCCCGTCGTCCCCGCCCCGTCTCCGTCTCCGTCCCCGCCCTCGTCGCCGCACACCATTGTCGCGCCTCGCCAGTGAGTTGTGCCCCGGCCGCCAACCACACACACACACACATTGTTATAGAATTGTTAGCAATCTTTCTGTCTTTTAGTTATAGAATTATTAGAAATGTTAGTTTTAGTTATAGAAATGTTAGTTATATAGAAATATTAGAAATGTTAGTTATATAGAAATGTTTTTCAGTTATAGAAATATTAGAAATGTTAGTTTTAGTTATAGAAATATTAGAAATGTTAGTTTTAGTTATAAAATTTAGAATTTGCATATATGAAATCACAATCCATCATTTAAAAAATGTTACTTTACTTTTGCGGCATATAGTATTTGTTGTCGACGATGCCCGGCTCGCATCCTCGCCGTCGACCCGTTCACTACGACGTCCTGCTTCAGAGGACCCATGTCTGGGACTGGGCTCCGTCGGGCTGGCACTGGGAAGTGCTACCTTCAGGGGTGCGACGCTTGGTGAGGAACCCGGCCCTGGGTCCCATCGTCGACCCTCATCTCCTTTGGTGGCGTTCGCGTGGGCCACTTTTGGTGCGGAGGGAGCCGGCCCCGCCGGAGGTGGTATGTCGCCGTGTCAGGGAGGAGGACGAGCACGTCCATCGCTACATGGCTGCTATGGACATCAGGTTCTCCAATACCTGGCAGGTTCTTTTGGGAGATCACCCGAGCTATGATCCAGTGATGGTTCCTTCTCTTTGGGTGTCCACCGCCCGCACCTCAGGAACCGCGAGTGGCCTAGATTACTCTGTAGTATTCGATCTTTATTAGCTTGCTAGCTAGCTAGCTAGTGATGTATTCGATATTATATCTATTATTCGAGACGATGTATTCGAGATTATATCTATTATTCGAGACGATGTATTCGAGATTATATCTATTATTCGAGACGATGTATTCGAGATTATATTCGATGATGCTTATTATGTACTATGATTGATTCAGTTTTTCCTTATTAATTGATTGCATCCATGCATTGTAATTTGAATATATTTCTTTTGGATTAGTTAAACAAAACATATGGCGGACAATACCGGCAGAGAGGGAGAAGAGGCCCTGTTCAATATCATACGCAATCCTCGCGGGCCAGATGATGATCAGAATGAAGAAGATTATGACGGCTCCGAATATCTAAACAACACCGGGGAGGGTGATATGATATTCGATCACGACGACCGAATTGTGAAGTCATGAACTATGAACATGACGAAGAAAATGTTGATCTTGAAACAACAAAGACCGGCGAGGTATATATATTTATATAAGCAGGCATCTGGTGATCATCACATGTTTTAAATGACTTGAAGATATATTAACGAATCGATCTTTCTTCTTTCGGCCATCCGGATCGAGCAAATCTTCAAGCAACAGGAAACGTGGCCCGAACAAAAAGTTGAAGGAGGGCGTAAAGTACAATATCGAGGCCATTAGACCTAATGGTGAACCATTAGCGCCTAAGAAGATTGCGGACAAGTTCATTCGTCAGTGCGGAGTTCTTGTGAAGGACCAACTCTCCATCTCCCTTCAAGAATGGAGAGAGCCAGCAAAGCCACGTCCAGGAGTTACTTTTGTCGACGACAGACAAAAACTTCTGCTTTGGGAAATGCTCATCGAACATTTCACCCTACCAGATCATTTCACAGATGCGGATGTGGAGAAAGTCAAGGACGCTGCTCTTAGGAAGATGGAGGTTGCATTGAAGAACCACAAGATTCGTGAATGGGCCAAGTACGTCAACGGAGGAAGGAAGACTCCAGTATTCAAGGGAACACTAGAGAAGCAAAGTGCTCATTGGGACGATTTCATGAAATTCAAGGATTCAAAATTATCTAAGGAACGGTCGAGAATAAACAAGGCCAATGCCGCAAAAAAGGATAAGTTCCATAAGCGGGGCCAGGTGGCTATGCGGTGGGAATGCCTAAGTGGGATAAGTCTAAGAAAGAGATGCTGGATGCAGGTGTCACTCCAGAAACATTGAGCTGGCCCCCCAGGTGCAGGACTTGGTTCTATGCGCATGGGGGGGGAGTTGGACCAGAAGACAGGCAAAGTTTCGAAGAAGGCATGTCTGGACGGAGCCGAAGATAAGCTACTTGTTGCAATAGAAGAGGCTCGATCGGGGTTGTTCGAGCCCAACAGAGAGAACGACGAGCTTACGCGTGCCCTGGGAAATCCTGAACACCCGGGAAGAACACGAGGCATGGGCGCTATTCCGTGGTATGAGGGGTTTTCGGACTGGAACGCCGACTACAGAACCCGTGCGAGAAAGAAGATTGCGGAGGAGAAGAAGAGGAAGATGGAGGAGGAGCAGAGGAAGCTAGACTATGAATGCCTTCAAGGCCTAGAATCAGCGCATGTGGACTTGGCAGTCAAATTCTAGCGGCAGCAGGAGCAGATCGACTCACTTAGCCAGCAAAGGGGGTCTCAGCAGCTAGCGGATGATCCACCATTGCATAGCACCGTCCCATCCATGCCGAGAAGCAGCGTGGGTTCCGCCCCGGGCGACGCATTGCTGGATAGCTACCCAGTGGATGACATCATGGCGAACACTAACTGCGAGCTACACTTCAAAATGAAGAACATATCCATGAAGGTGGCGGACGCCCTAGCTTTTACAAATCCCCCCGAGGCAACCTTCCATTGCAACCCGATTCCAGCGGGCTATGCTCGTGTCTTGGTTGATGAGGTGGTGGACCAATATTCGGGGCTAGAGCTTGACATTCCTGGAGGTGACGATGAGCACACACTAGGAGAGGCCAACCATCGTATCATCCTATGGAGAAAGGATTGCATCATCTTTCGAAGGCCACCGACACCGCGTCATCCGACTCCTCGTCGCAGTCCGCCACCGAGTCAGCAGACTCCCGCTCCTCCAAGTCCACCAACGCGTCAGGCCACTCCTCCTCCAAGTCCGGCACAGCTTCAGGCCACTCCTCCTCCTCCAAGTCCGGCAAAGCGTCAGGCCACTCCTCCTCCAATTCCGGCACAGCTTCAGGCCACTCCTCCTCCAAGTCCGGCACAGCTTCAGGCCACTCCTCCTCCTCCAACTCAGCCACGTCAGCCGTCTTTGCCGCCTCAGCAATCACGGAAGAGAGCCGCCTCAGCTATGGTGCGTAGCGGTACAAGTCGAGGTAGTACTAGAGATACAAGCGGAAGCAAGCGATTTCAATATGGTCCAAGCCTCGCGCCTCTTCCGCAGAGGCCTTATGACAAGTCCGAGGAGGAAAACGTAGCCATATCGAATGCCGAGGTGGAAGCCCATTTTGCACCGAAACCGCCACCGCCGCCAAGGGAGAAAGTGCCTGTGGAAAAGATTGACCACTTCATTCGTATGGCTAGAGCACCAGCTCCCAAGCCTGTTGACACAGACTATGAGCGCCACATCAAGAAGTTAAATCGAGCACGTCTACAGAAAGAGGCGAGCTCGAGCTCGAGCAAATCAGCTGGCAAAAGGAGCGGTAAAACCATTCCCCGGCTGGGAGAACAGGCGGCGCAATCAATCCTCCCGCTTGTTGTGCCAACAACACATGAGAGTAGGCGCGCCCAATATTATTGTGGGCAAACCGTTAACGTTCCCGGGGTGGGCGATGTGGTAATAATCAATCGGGATCGCTGTTGGACAACTCCTCGATATCGAGCCCATGTCTCCGACTAGAGAGGAGGAAATAAAACGGAAATATGCCCGGGGCCAACCTTTGGTCGAGCCAGAGGAGGTCAATAAGCTCCCAACGAGAATGTATGAATTGCATCAATGGTACATGGACATTACCAAGATTTCCAATCGAGAGTCCCTCATGGTGAATGTCAACAAGGATCATTACTACCATGAGAAAGCTGTGACCGTTGAGTATTCAGAACTATTTCAGCTATAAAATCAAGACGCACTCGACAAATTCTATCGTCAGTTGCTATTGTCTGTAAGTGATTTCTTTCTGTAATTTAAGTCTCAAGCTAGCTGTAGTGATCATTTTGATCAATCATTACCTGTAATTATCCTCAAAATATTCTTTTCTATGGTATTATGCAGGATGAAGATTTATGAAATGAAAAAAGGTGGACGCCATGGCATTGGGTTCGTTGACCCAAATACCATTAATGAATACACATGGAAAATAGATCCATATCACGAAAAAAGTGTAGAGGAAAGCATGCTATAGTTCTTCAAGGAACTCAAATACAATGAAGATATACTACTTCCTTACAACTTCCAGTGAGTCACACTGTCTTGTACTACAAATTCTGTTTTTCCCTACTAGCTAGCTACATGTTTTTGCTTACATATGCCCGCTTAATTAAGACATGCAAACGTGTGTGCATGCAGATTTCACTGGATCTTGTTAATCATTAAAGTTGATGAAGGAACAGTTGAAGTACTAGACTCACTACTTAAGAAAGCAAGTGACTACACCATCGTGAAGGGGATAGTCAACAGGTAATTTCAATCATTATTAACTATATCTCGGCCTATTTAATTAGTTCGTCATTTCCTGATAACAACTATTTAATAACCCATTTATTCATTTTCTTTGTCGGCGGGCAGGGCTTGGGCAAAGTTCATCAGGGCCACTCCAGGCCCATGGAAACAAAATCTGAAATGGTATCGACCCAAGGTAAGTAATTAAGTAGTAATAGCTAGCTGCCATCTCTTTAATTATCTTGCTTGATTAATTATTATCTGATCAAATTCCATTCTCGTAAAGGCCCTGAAGCAGGCGCCGGGGAATGATCTATGTGCATACTATGTTTGCGAGAACATTCGCATGATGGCGTCCGAAAGGAGCAAATCTCAAAGACAGGAGTGGGTACGATATCGATTGTCAGAACACTATTCATAATTTTTACACCATTATCGATATCTAGTCACACAACTAATACACATGCATATTGATCTCCTTCTTAACAGTTCAAAGAGGTGCGGGACAAGCTCCTAGCACAGGACCGCATAGAAGCAATTCAAGAGGAAATAGCGGGATTTTTGCTCGACCGGGTCATAGATCCCAAAGGAGAATACTATTACCTGCTACCGCCACCATGAACCACTTCCAATTGTTATCGTGCTCCGAAGGCACCAATTAGCTAGGCTAATGCCACTGGCTCCGAAGGCACCAATTAGGAGAAATTGTGTGTGTGTGTGTGTGTCTATATATATATACATGTGTGTATATATGTGTGAATTAATTAATGGTGGTTGTGAGACATTCGATGATATATATATATTATGATCGGTTCTACTAGAAATTCTATTTGTATATATGCATAACGTGTACAATATGTAGTATCGTAAAATACCTGCAAACGAAAAATAATTAAATGGAAAACACAAAATTAAATGAAAAAGAAATCATAAACCCAAAACCCCCCAACCTTTTAATACTGGTTGGTGACACCAACCGGTACTAAAGGGCTCCCTGCCCCCGAAGCTGGCTCGTGCCACGTGGTTGCCCTTTAGCACCGGTTCGTGCTAAACCGGTACTAAAGGGGGGCCTTTAGTGCCTACACTTTAGCACCGGTTACCAAACCGACACTAAAGGGCCTTACGAACCGGTGCTATTTCCCGGTTCTGCACTAGTGAGACCTTATATTGTTGATTCTAAAGTAACTATTCACATTGATCATGCTGCTATTAAATACCTTATGGAAAACAAAGATGCTAAACCTAGACTTATTAGATGGGTTCTCTTGCTACAAGAATTTGATTTGCATATCATTGATAGAAAGGGAGCTCAGAACCCCGTTGTAGACAACTTGTCTAGGTTAGAGAATGTTCTTGATGACTCACTACCTATTGATGATAACTTTCCTGATGAATAATTAGTTGTCATAAATGCTTCTCGCACTGCTCCATGGTATGCTGATTACGCTAATTACATTGTTGCTAAATTTATACCACCTAGTTTCACATACCAGCAAAAGAAAAAGTTTTCTATGATCTAAAACATTACTTCTGGGATGACCCACATCTTTATAAAGAAGGAGTAGATGGTATTATTAGACGTTGTGTACCTGAGAATGAACAGGAATAGATACTACACAAGTGTCACTCCGAAGCTTATGGAGGACACCATGCTGGAGATAGAACTGCACACAAGGTATTTGTCGGTGTTAAAACCGGTGGATCTCGGGTAGGGGGTCCCGAACTGTGCGTCTAGGATCGATGGTAACAGGAGACGAGGGACACAATGTTTACCCAGGTTCGGGCCCTCTTGATGGAGGTAATACCCTACTTCCTGCTTGATTGTTCTTGATGATATGAGTATTACAAGAGTTGATCTACCATGAGATCGTAGAGGCTAACCCTAGAAGCTAGCCTATGGTATGACTGTTGTATATATCTATCGACTAGCCTGGCCTCGGTTTATATAATGCGAGGCCTAGGATAACAAGAGTCCTAGCTAAATACGCCGGTGGGGAGAAGTCCTTGTCTTGATCGCCAAGTCTTGTGGAATCTTCCTTGTATGCGGCAGTTGTCCGAACTGGCCCATGAGTATACGGGCATGGGGGTCCTCGGCCCAATCTAACAGATCGGGAGATGACGTGGTGAGTACCCCCTAGTCCAGGACACCGTTAGTAGCCCCCTGAACTGGTCTTCAAGTTAGGGACGCTCCTCGATTCTTCCGAACTGTTCTTCATCTTCGGTCGTCGGTCTTGAAAACTGGTTCAACAAATCTTCTCACTCTTCGATCTTGAGGATCACTGAAGTGCATCCGAAGAGTTTACACATCGGGTATCCGAGGAGCCCCTTTAAGTTTCCGGCCTTTATCAATGCCTTGTTATTTTTATGCCACACCTTGGGTTTTGAAGTTGTTCCCGGGAGGCAGTGTCCTCTTGTGTCCGAGCTCCAACGCCGGACTGCATTCGAGGTATCTTTTGCAGCCGAGCACCAATGTCGGACTGCTTCCGAGCTCCAACGCCGAAATGTATCCGAGCTCCAACGTCGGACTGTGTCCAAGCTCCAACACTGGATTATATCCAAGATGTCATAGATCATCTTGGTCGAAAAAAGTTGAAGGAGTTTAGCCGACCTTAATGCCAGAAATGCCCTCTATGGAGCTAGCCGCTAGTGCCCGAGCTTTATGCTGGACTGCTTCCAAGGTGGTGCACCACCCCAACCGTGGGCTAATTTTTTGTGAATATTTTTAACTGGTGCAGTTTATTCTCTGCCGATGTATATCCAGTAGCCCTCAAGGTGTGTATCAGTCTAAAACCCGAGATGCACCTGAAGGTAAGCATAAAACCGTTGTTCCCAGTAGCCCCTGAGACTCAGGTCGATACGCGAAATCGGCCTGAGGATCAACTCCTAGCTCGACGGCATATGAAGGAATAAAAATGCAGTGTAATATATTAGAGATAATAGTGATCGGCGAACGGGCCCTGAGAGAGGGTCGTGAGAAGTCGACGTGATATATTAGCTTGATGCCAGATAGGTCCAGATGGTACTTATTGTTGTCCGAAGACGCGCTTTCCCATAGTTCGATCAAGCCGAACACTGAGCCCTTTGAATTTTCTGCATTGAATAGGCAATGCAGTAGCCCCGGAGACACTGGTCGGGTGGCAACACTAGATCAGGGGATCGATGTGCCCATTTAATATTTGTAAATAATGAGCGCAAAGCCCAGTAGCCCCCGAGCCTTAATGTGGGCATGGGTGGCCGAATTAAGGATCGATATCCAGAGTAAAATCACAGATTATGTGTAATGATTCTATGTATCCAAGTACTTTACATCATTACTTTGACTCCATTGCGACCACTTATCAGTTGAAAGTGGCCCATCGTTGGCCTCTACCCCTTAGATACTACGTAGGGTGCAATAACAAAACAACCCTTAGCCGACGTCTCAGTGCCCGAAGGCGGTTGTGTTAGCGGAAATGAGGCAATCAGATATGCGGGGTTTATAACTTTCGCTTAGTCATAGGAGCTTTAAACTGGGGAAGCTAGTTGTGAGCCCCCGGTTAGTGTTCGGCGACATCCACGAGGTCAAGCCGTAAATATTTTGACCAATGTTATGAACGGCCCGTCATTTAACATAGTCATCGGATCGCTGACCAGTTTACGCCTATTGTGACAGTCAGTTTTTGGCTTTCTCCACTGAGGTGCTTAACCATGCGAGCTGGAAGCACAATCGCAGTGGTTCTCCCTTTGCACACCTAGCCGAACAAAGCGGAACGTAGGAGGCAAGCACAGGAGCCGGGCAACCCAACTATTGACCGAAGACACAATTCGAAACCGATGCATATATGGCAATATCTGAGAGTGTTTTTGCCGAATCTCTAAAGGTGTCCGGCGTTGCACTACGAGACTAATGCTGGAAACACACAAATAGTTTAAAAGTGCCATAGGCTTGGAAAACCAAAAAACGTTAGTGAAAACCTGACGTCCGAATAAGATCAAGTGTTCGATGCCAATCTGAAAATTGGACTTTGGAAGAAAAAAAAGGTGCTTCTGTCGTGCTTTAACATGACACATCCTATCTCAAGACTTCAAGCGGGTCAGCCTACGGCTTCAACCTCCTATCCCGAAGGCGGAGTACTTCTCATTAGGCCAGTTTAGCAAACTAAACTCTAGCGGCTTTGAGAGAGAAATTAGGCTCCCCGGCTAGTGACCACACACTCGTGTCGAAAAAGGGAGTGGTAAATAATAATAAAATAAAAAAACTTTGCAACAACTAAGAAGAAGCACACTTATTATAGAACAGCTCATAGAAATTTAAGAGCCCCCGAGTGACTTGGGTAAAAGAATTTTATGTATAATGATTCTATGTACCGAAGTACTTATATCATATCTGTGTTCACCCGAACTTTAAACCCGTCTTAACTGATCGTCAGCTTCTCCCTCTTTGGTCAAGGGTCGAAGAGTGTTATGTACTCCACCTGTCGAGAATATTGACGGTGTTTCTGATAACCAGGCAATCAGGCCATAAGGCTGTAACAGACAAAGCGCGCTCAGGGAACTTATGCTATATTACTGACGAAGTGTAAGAAGCATCTTCGAAGAAAATAGTACCCCCACCGATACCTTTCTTCGGTTGCTCGTTGCTACGATGAGACTTGTGCAATAGATTTTTTGTACTCATGAGTTCCGTTGTGTGCCGAGCATAATTGAAAACAATAAGAGCGCTAGCTTTCGGCTTCACCCAGTCTGAGGTCCGGCTCGGATGACCCGATCGTGGCAATCGCAGAGGTGCTCCCTTTACTCCCTAGCTGAACAGTCAGAAACGTAGGGGTAAACACAGGAGTGAGGCAACCCAGCTTGCAAATCGCTTAAGTCAACATGGTGCATATTGTGGCGTAATACACGAACAAGGAACGAAGCCGTGCAAGTGTCATCATTTGCAAGAGGAAAGGCTTCATAAAGGAAGCCCCCAAGTAAACGAGGTATTTCAATTTGTGTGTCACAAACAAAGTTTTGACAAGGAAATTTCTTACAAGCAACTTTTTTCCAAAAAAGTATAATGCTTGGTCGAACCGAACACAAGTTAAAAATTTAAAACTTTGAGCATGAAGGCAACTTAGCTGGTTAATGTGTTTGGTATTGATGACGCGGTCCGAGCTTGATGCGGGACAAGGTTCCATCCCCCAAACCGGTCCCGAGGTGGCGGAGCAAAGAGCTCGGCACTTCGAACTGGTGACATAGCACGGTCAATGCAGGCCGGTAGAGTGATGCCGAAGTCCCCGGCATGGGGTAATGAAGTGTTGACGAAGCCCCCCGTCCAGCCGAGGTGACGTGGTATGTCGGTACGCCGAGTTGACGATACTGCCCAACCCGGATCATTTTCCTATGCACAAAAAATAGTGCAAACCGGAGATAGTAGTAATAATAATAATTTAAAAAAATCGTTGCATAATAAATAATTTGTGCAAAGTGAGTAATAAAATAAATATGGCCTGGCACCAAAGTCAATGTCGATGCAGGGCATCGGTGTGATGCGGTAAAGGCGTGGCAAAGCCTGAATTCACAGGTCGGTCCGAGTTCCGGATGCGGCGTTCGCCGAACCATGTACGGAAACTGACCGAACCACCATGCGACCTTCGTTAATGCGGCCACCATTTGATAGACCTGTGTACATATGATGGACAAACCAGAGTAATAATTCCTTGGGAAAAATGAACCCAAACAAGCAAAAAATATTAGGATTAATAGCACATGGTTTATTTGTTGTAGCAATCCGAAGAAAGTTGATTCCCAAAATAGGGACTCGATCCGCACACCCATTGCCTGATGGGTGATAAAGCGACGGCATGGCAATGCTAGCAAAGGTTGGCTCGCCGAGGCAAAGCCCTCGGTCCAGCTAATGTGAAGGAGATGGTCGGCTAGTGACACCGAAGTCTCCGGAGTAGGTTGATGAAGAGATGGCGAATCCCCCGGTCCAGCCGAGATGTCGAAGCCTCGATGTCAGCCGATGAGTCGAAGTAGGTCGACGTGATGGACACCGGCTTGTAGAACAATAGTGCGGCCCTGCCGACGCAGGTCGTGACGTGGTCAATGCCGGCTTGATGAAGTGATCGTGCGGCGATGCCGGTGTGCCCGCTCCGTGTAATCTGTGGGGCGGCGATGTTGGTGATGATTTATCCTTCGTGATGCTGAACTCTTGTTCGGCTTGCCAAGATGATGATCTGAAGAAGTTGAGCTCAGCTCAACAAAGTGACGACGTGTCTACCGCAGGTCGGCAGCCTTGGAGCAATATTGCCGGACTGGTTTGACACCAGCATGATGATGAAGATGACCTCAGGGGAGGCTTAAAATTTTACGGGCACGTGTTTAAAAACGCTGCACGATACCCTAGAAGAGAATTCCTCTAAAATGTTGTCCAATATCACGTTCATAAAAAACATGAATTCGGGTCGGATCCGTATTCGCGCAGAAAACAGATCCGAAAATTGGTCCACTCATCGGAAGGTTCCCGGAGTTTGAACCGTCAGATCGAGCTGAAATTTGGAGGGGTAGTAGATATGGGAATTCCGCAGTATATGAAAGGTTGGATCTTACAAAGGACCTCCGAGCTGGGCTCTGGAGACCACGCCCTAAACTCATCCAGATTTGACAGGGCTCCAGTATATTGTAGATTGTCAGAGATTCCTTCATCGGAACTCGACAAAATTTTGCATGGCTGTTGTAGACTTAATTCCGCACTATTCCACCAAAGCGATCGTCAAACCAACGCTCGAGGAGGCGGTGACGGCGGATACAAGTTTGTTGTCCATAAAAACAGCACGGCTGCCCGAGGGCAATGTTCACGTTGAGCCCTCGAGCTCCATGGATGATTCCTCTATGATCATGATAGAGATCGGAGTTGATGTTGAAGAAGGCCATCGTCCGAACATGATGATCAAAGATGGAGCACGGTCCTCGGTTGAGCCAAGGTGACCAGTCGAGCCGGCGACGAAGATGCCGGCATCGCAGCTGACCTGCGGACGAGCCATTGATCCTTTTGTCGATCACACAGCGGAACTCTCAATGAAAGAACCAATGTCAGTGTCAAAACCGGCGGATCTCGGGTAGGGGTCCCGAACTGTGCGTCTAGGATCGGTGGTAACAGGAGACGGGGGACACGATGTTTACCCAGGTTCGGGCCCTCTTGATGGAGGTAATACCCTACTTCATGCTTGATTGTTCTTGATGATATGAGTATTACAAGAGTTGATCTACCATGAGATCATAGAGGCTAACCCTAGAAGCTAGCCTATGGTATGATTGTTGTATATATCTATCGACTAGTCTGGCCTCGGTTTATATAATGCACAAGAGGCCTAGGATAACAAGAGTCCTAGCCGAATACGCCAGTGGGGAGAAGTCCTTGTCTTGATCGCCAAATCTTATGCAATCTTCGTTGTATGCGGTAGCTGTCCGAACTGGCCCATGAGTATATGACCATGGGGGTCCTCGGCCCAATCTAACAGATCGGGAGATGATGTGGTGAGTACCCCCTAGTCCAGGACACTGTCAGTATTGCAATCCAGTTTTTATTGGCCTACTCTCTTCAAGGATGCCCGTAAGTTTGTCTTATCTTGTGATGAATGTCAAAGAATTGGTAATATTAGTATACATCAAGAAATGCCTATGAATTATTCACTTGTTATTGAACCATTTGTTGTTTGGGTCTTTGATTATATGGGACCGTTTCCTTCCTCTAATGGGTATACACATATTTTAGTTGTTGTTGATTATATTACTAAGTGGGTAGAAGCTATTCCAACTAGTAGTGCTGATCATAACACCTCTATTAAGATGCTTAAAGAAGTTAATTTCCTGAGGTTTGGAGTCCCTAGATATTTAATGACTGATGGTGGTTCACATTTTATTCATGGTGCTTTTCGTAAAATGCTTGCTAAGTATGATGTTAATCATAGAATTGCATCTCCTTATCATCCATAGTCTAGTGGTCAAGTAGAATTGAGTAACAGAGAGCTAATTTTGCAAAAGACTGTTAATAGATCTAGAAAGATTTGGTCCAAGAAACTTGATGATGCATTATGGGCTTATAGAACTGGATATAAAAATCCTATGGGTATGTCTTCGTATAAAATGGTTTATGGAAAAGCATGTCACTTACATCTCGCATTAGAACATAAGGCATATTGGGCCATTAAAGAGCTCAATTATGATTTCAAACTTGCCGGTGAGAAGAGGTTATTTGACATTAGCTCACATGATGAATGGAGAACCCAAGCCTATGAGAATGCCAAACTATTTAAAGAAAAGGTTAAAAGATGGCATGACAAAAGGATACAAAAGCGTGAGTTTAATGTAGGTGATTATGTATTGCTATACAACTCTCATTTGAGATTTTTGCAGGCAAACTCCTCTCTAAATGGGAAGGTCCTTACATCATCGAGGAGGGATACTGTTCTGGTGCCATAAAAATCAACAACTTCGAAGGCACAAATCCAAGGGTGGTGAACGGTCAAAGAGTCAAACATTATATCTCAGGTAATGCCATAAATGTTGAAACCAATATTATTGAAACTGTAACCCCGGAGGAATACATAAGGGACACTTTCCAGAATGTTTCAGACTCCAAAAAGGAATAGGTATGTCGTACGGTAAGTAAACCGACTCCAAAACAGTTCTAATGGCAATTTTTCTCCTTTTGGAATATTAAGAAAAATAAGAAAATAAGAAGCAGACCGGAAAGGACACGAGGCTTCCACAAGGGTGGAGGGCGCGCCCTACCCCCCTGGGCACCTCGTGCGCTCTTCGGACTCCGTTTTCTTGCACGATACTTCTTTTGGTCGCTAAAAATTCATTATATAATCTCCCGAAGGTTTTGACCACCGTATCAGGCACATATCTCCTATCTTTGTTTTGAGCTGTTTTTCTGACAGATCTAGATCGCCATGGGGTCTTCAAGTGCCCCCAAGGACAAGTTCTTCATACTCAGCTGCATTGTTAGTACAAGGGAACATTAAGCGGAGAACGTAACAAAACTTATCACCTCGTGGAGAAGTTAATACGACTCCAGCCCCCGAGCCTTCCAATTGCCTGGATCCGTCAAAATGGATGGTCCAATATGTGTGATCCGGCTTTTCTTTAGGTGCTTGCAGTTCCGTCCAATCATTGATGAAATCAACAAGTGCTTGAGACTTAACCGCGTCCGAGGCACATACTTCAACCCGTGCGGCCCAAGCTCTATTGCCCACTTGGCAATCCGGCCAGTCGCTTCCCGGTTCTGGATGATATCCCCCAAGGGAGCAGAACTGACCACCGTAATGGGGTGCCCTTGGAAGTATTGTTTAAGCTTCAGGCTTGCCATAAAAACTCCATATACCAGCTTCTGCCAATGCGGAGGGAGTGGGCTCGGGCGGGGACCAGTTTTCCGTTTCAACAATTTTTTAAAATCATAAAATTCCAAAGGGAAAATAGAGTTTTTGGGCGTTTTAGACGTTTTTTAGACGTTTTTAGCGTTTAGTGCTAGGGTTTAGATTTAAGAGTTTAGGGTTAGGTTTTATGGTTTAAACCCTTAGTTTTTACTATTTAGCATAGAGTTTCCGACGTTTTAAGTCCCGGGTTTAGGGTTTAGGACAATTTTTGAAATGACAAAATTGTAAAAGGAAAAAAAGATATGCTCTAATTTATGTTTTTTTGAATTTTGGTTAAATCTTGTCAAACCGGTCCAACAACTGATTCAAGAAATATAGAGTGTTACTAAATAATTACGCAATACTATTAGTGTTACTAAACAAGTATCTCAGTTTTTTTGAATTTTGGCCAAATTTGGTCAAACTGTGGTCAAACTATGGTCAAACTACTTATTCAAGAAATATTAGTGTTAATACATAATTACTGTTTTTTAGAATAATAGTTTCAAACTCAAACGGTGAAACGTGTGACTTCATGCCCAAGCTAAACTACTGAGGGTTAATAGGATTGACAGCTTACATTTGTCAGGAAAACAACAAGTGCAGACTTGGAATGTAGGGGCAATAGAACTCTGAAGTTAAGCGTGCTCAGGCTGGGGGAGTGAGAGGATGGGTGACCGGCCGGGAAGTCAGGCGATTTCGAATGAGTGATCCACACTTGAGCAGTTAAGAGACGTGATTAGACACTAAATAATCAAATAATTCAGAAAAATCAAAAATCGAAAAAAAATCAAAAAAAATTCCAAAATTTTCAAAAAAAAAATTCAAAAACAAAAAACCTTTAGTACCGGTTGGTAACACCAACCAGTACTAAAGGTCCCCAATACCAGGGCGCGAGCTCACGCCACGTGGTGGCACTTTAGCGCCGGTTCATGCCAAACCGGTACTAAAGGGGGGGCCTTTAGTGCCCACCCCCTAGTGTCGGTTATGGAACCGGCACTAAAGGCCCTTACGAACCGGCGCTAAAGCTCCGTTTTCTACTAGTGATTACGGCCAATCTGCTTGTGAAGACAATTTTGTACACACCGTTGATAAGTTGCCTGGGCACTCTTGAGCCCAAAAGGCATAGACACATAGCAGAAGGCTCCAAAGGGAGTTATGAATGTCGTCTTCTCTTGGTCCTTAACTGCCATTTTGATCTGATGATAGCCAGAATATGCATCCAAAAAACTCAAACGCTCACAACCCGCCGTAGTATCAATAATTTGATTAATACGGGGGAGGGCAAAAGGATCTACTGGACAAACCTTATTAAGATCTGTGTAATCCACACACATGCGCCAGGTGCTGTTTTTCTTAAGGACCAGCACCGGATTGGCAAGCCACTCAGGGTGGAAAACTTCAATAATAAAGCCAGTTGCTAAGAGCATGGCTACCTCTTCTCCAATCGCCTTGCGCCTTTCTTCGTTAAACCGGCGGAGGAATTGTTTCACCGGTTTGTACTTAGGATCCACATTAAGAGTGTGCTCAGCGAGTTGCCTCGGTACACCTGGCCTGTCAGAAGGCTTCCATGCAAAAATGTCCCGATTCTCACGGATGAACTCGATGAGCGCGCTTTCCTATTTCAAATCCAAGTTGGCACTGATGCTAAACTGCTTGGATGAATCGCCAGGTACAAAGTCAACAAGCTTAGTCTCAGCTGCCGATTCGAATTTCAGGGCCGGATCATGCTCTGTAGTTGGCTTCTTTAATGGAGTCATGTCCGCCGGATCAACATTGTCCTTATAATACTTCAGCTCCTCGGTGGCACAAACCGACTCTACGTAGGCCGCATCTCCTTCCTCGCACTCCAAAGCAATTTTACGGCTTCCGTGAACCGTTATTGTCCCCTTGTGACCCGGCATCTTGAGCTGCAAATACACATAACAGGGCCGTGCCATAAACTTGGCGTAGGCCGGTCGCCCAAACAGGGCGTGATATGGACTTTGGATTTTCACCACTTCAAATGTTAATGTTTCCGACCTGGAATCATGATCATCTCCAAAGGCCACTTCCAGAGCTATCTTACCAACAGGATATGCTGACTTGCCAGGTACCACACCATGGAACACCATGTTGGACGGTTTGAGATTTTTATCTGTTAGTCCCATACGACGGAAGGTCTCATGGTACAAGATATTAATGCTGCTCCCTCCATCCATGAGTACCTTGGTGAACTTGTAACCTCCCACTTGAGGCGCCACCACCAGAGCCAACTGACCCGAATTATCAATCTGGGGAGGGTAATCCTCTCTGCTCCATATGATTGGCTGTTCAGACCAGCGTAGATAACGGGGCACGGCCGGTTCAACAGAGTTGACTGCCCGCCTCTGAACCTTCCGGTCTCGCTTGTCCAAGCTAGTGGTGAAGACATGGTACTGCCCACTATTCAACTGCTTTGGGTTGCTCTAGTAACCTAACTATTGTTGTTGCTGGTTGTAACCACCCTGGTTGTTCTGACTATTTTGATTGTTATGCCCGCCCGGACTACCATTAAATCCTGAACCAGAATTTCCTCCACCGTAACCCGGCCCGGACCCTGAGCCACCGCCAGAGCCCTAATCATACCGGAAAGCATTAGAATCATTGAACTCCTGCATAATGAAGCAATCCTTCCAAAGGTGGTTTGCTGGCACCTCCTTCGTCCCATGCTTTGGACAGGGCTGGTTCAATAGATAATTTAAGCGGTTCGGGTTAGGGTTAGGTGCTACACCGCGATTCAGCGGTTTACCCTTGCGTCGCTGACCCTTGTCCTGTGCGTTGGTATTAGCCACGAAGTCCATGTTGCCATCCGCTTTACGCTTGCCTCCGCTACCGTTACCTGCCGAGTGATGCTGCTGACCTTTGGAGTTGTTGTTCTTCTTTCCCTTCCCTGTCTTGTCATCATCAGACTCGGGGTCCTTGGTACTATCCGAATCAGCATACTTTACCAAGGCAGCCATGATGGTCCCCATGTCAGTGCAATGGCGCTTCATCCGTCCTAACTTCAGCTTTAGGGGCCCAAACCGGCAATTGCATTCTAGGGTTATAACCGCGGTGTCGGCGTTGATGCGGTCTGATGAATGCAGAACCTGCGAGACCCGGAGCACCCAATGATTCGTCGATTCTCCTTCCTCCTGGACACAGGCAGCTAAGTCCACTATCGACATAGGCTGCTTACATGTATCCTTGAAGTTACTGATAAACCGGGCTAGTAATTGGGCCCATGAACTGATAGAATTGGCCGGTAAGCTTTTTAACCAAGTGCGGGTCGTTCCTTCAAGCACCATGGTGAAGTACTTCGCACATGCCGCGTCATCCACATCAAGCATCTGCATGGCCATCTCATAGCTCTCCACCCACGTCTCTGGGGTTGATCCGCCGTGTAATTTGGTACCTTGCGCGGGCCCTTGAAATCCTTGGGTAGGCGCACATTGCGTAAAGTGGGGACAAGGCAAGGCACCCCCAAAGAACTAGAAGTAACACCGGGCTCGACTGAGATAGTCAGACGAACCTGCGTAAGCTGCCGAGCCTGATACTGTGCGGCTAACTCGGCCTCCCTGCGTGCTCGGGCCCGGTCCACCACTTCCTGAGCATTATCGGCACCACCCGCCGGGTTGTTGCCGCGGGGTGCTCCACGTCGTTCATTACTTGACACTGCCGGTTCATCCATATGCCTGCTATAGCTCCGGCTTGGGCGAGGGGTCGAGTGGATCCGGTCGCGGCTATACGAGTATGCTTCCTGTTGGTCCAAAGCTGTCCTAAGAAGCTCCTTCACCCGTCGCGTCTCTATCGCCTGCGGTGAGTCACCTTCAATTGGAATGGCCTCCAGCCATGCAGCAGCGGCAACAAGATTGTCCATTGGGTTGGAGTAGTGACCCGGAGGTGTTGAAATAGCCTGAGGTATAACAGTGGTTTGACGAGGCAGATCCATCAGACGGGGCTGAACCGGCGCACCGGTCCCAGGAGCTTCCGCCCGGTTTCCCTCCAGCGGATTACTGGTTCCTGCTCCTGGGGTGTTGAAAAGGTCTCTGGCCTCGAAAACCAAAGGCAGACGGGATCGGTACTTCCTCTTCATGACTTCATGCGACACGTTCTGGTCCAACATGAGCCTGTAGGCTTGTGCGTCTAAAGCGGCCCGCTCTGTGGTCATCCTGGTATTCTCAGCTGCCAGGTCCGCCTTGGCCTAGGTGATCTGTTCCTTCACCTTTGCAATCTCCGTGTTGTGGACGTCCTGATCCGCTGGGTTAGCTTCTGCCATAAGCACAGCCAATGCATCAAATAGATCTAATAGAACTTGAGCCGGTGGGCGTACAAAGCCTCCTGCCCCAGCAGCCGTTGCTGCTACTGAACCAGAGTTTATTGGCGCAGTGGTCGAAGAATGAAGCGCTGCTTGTGTGCCGGCCATGAATATTCCGACTCGGTTGGGTAGATCAGAGGGGTCCGGAATACTGTCGCCATCGGAACACCCCCCAATTCGGCCATCTTGTAGCTGATATAGAGATTCGGTTTCTCTGGTTGATGACTCGTCGCCGGAATAAACGACGGTCTCGCCGCGAGATTCCGATCCATCCTCATGGCTTCCTCCATGGATGACTCCCACGAAGGCACGCTTCACGGCCGGTTTAACCCGGGCGGATCGCGCACGCTGAGCTGTTTCGACGAGGTCGATGCAAATGTCCGGCTCAGGGCCCGGTTCACCAATCTTGCCAATGAAAACGTGTATGCCACCAAAGGGGACCCGGTACCCGTACTCAACTGAGCCGGCCTCGGGGCCCCAGCCTGCATCATCGATGTAGAGCTTGCCGCGACGACTCTTAGTCATCCGGCCCACAGCGTAGCCCTTGAGTCCTTCAAAGCGGCCCTCCAAGAACTTGAAACCATCGTGCGATAGCCCCACGGTGGGCGCCAACTGTCGTAGTTTTGTCACGGCAGATGTCCTCGCGAAAGGACTTAGTCGTGGAGCCATCGCAACGGGTTAGCTTGAAGGGGTTAAAGCGGACACAGGGACGCAAGAGAGTTTATACTAGTTCGGCCCCTTCGATGAAGGTAAAGGCCTACGTCTAGTTGTGATGGAATTGATGGGGTTTCGATGACTAGGGAGCAAACAAGCTTCGCCTAAGTCTCGAGTTGTTGTCTGTGTCCCTGAACCGCCGCCGAGTTGTCCCCTTATATACATGGGTGACGCCCGTCGGTTTACAGAGTCCCAATACCGACTCATAGATGTGTCTGGTTTGGTTTCTACTTATTCCTAACTTACAATACAAGTTACATACCAACGCCGGTTTACAGCTACAGGCCTTGAACCGACTATGGGCCTTGAGCCCTCATCTGCCTTCTTGGACTTTAACATAGTTAACTACTGACGAAGTTAACCCGGCCCAGATAGGCCGGTTTACGCCCAGTAGTGATATCCCCAACATCGGGCCTACCATCATGACGTGGTCAGTAGACCCTTAGGGAGTTGTGTCCAAGAGAGGCCATGGGAAAGTGGGAGGAAAGAGGATCTAGAGCGAGGGAGACCAGAAAGTTATCTGAGTGCAAAGAAAGTAGGAGCGCCCGGTGGCCAACATTGAAGGAGCGATGGGGCGATGGCGGTGGCGGCAACGGCAGCAACCCTAGCTGAGGAATAGGGAGAATAGCAGATGGCGCTGACTGCGAGAAATTTCAAAGGCCATACCCAACCCATGTGCTTTTCCTTGTCTTTCTCAAGTCTCAACATTGCACAATAAAAATTGGTGATGATGTGGACACCATGAGCGACTGTCCCTAATGTGTAGCTTATTGTGTTGAGCGTTTTTTCCAAGTGTCCACAATTGGAGCGGGTCTCCCGGTCGCTACGTGCAACTCAAGTCACATAGGATTTTCTTCCGATAATGCTTCATCTACTTAAAGCTACGTATGTGTTTACGTAAAATGCGGTTCACGCCGGAATGTGGGGTCCACCACAGGGAGAACTCTAAGGAAGTTACGGGCTAGGCGATCGTGTTATGATGCTAGGGTTAGGGTTTTCTACTGGGGGTGGCATGATTCCGACGGCGTCGAGGGCTTGCGATGGCGCTCCTTAGAGGCAGGTTCGGTGGTGTTGTTCTCTTCCTCGAGAGGGGCTGATGGCGGAGAGGGCGAAGGGCAAGGCAACTGCACAAGAGGGAACATCGGTGACCCCGTCTATGGAGATGGCGCCGACGGAGGCGATGCCGACGAAGAAGACGGCTGGATCTTCTAGTCGGGGGCCTTCAAAGTCTTCGGCGGAGAGCAATACCCCGGATCCTGCAGCGAGCCTCTCGGCAAGGCTTGGTAGGATGGTTCTCGTGGATAAAGAAGTTGATGGCATAGTTTTTGAAGAAGAGGATCAGGCTCATCCTAGGGAATCCAGGTGGTCGGCGGTTCCAAAGGTATGCTCATCCAAACCTCTCAAGAAATCTTCTCTTGAGCAAACAATGCCATGCGCCTGGGGACCGCACAAAGAGGCAAAGTTTCGGGACATGGGATCCAACATATTTGTAGTCCACTTTGGTTGTGAGGGATATTGGAGGCGTGTCCTACAAAATGGGTCATGGCAGCTTGATTTCAGTGTGTTAATTATGAAGGACTATGAAGGTAAAGTCAGGTCGTCTAAGATGGTGTTTGATAGGATTGATATCTGGGTTCGGGTCAGTGATTTGCCTCCGGACAAAAGGACTGAAGCTTTTGGCAGGGCTTAGGCAACTGGCTGGGATCAATTGTGAAAGTAGACACGGATGGGGTTGGAACTTCTCGGGGCCAAAACCATAGGATTCAAGTTACTATATCTGTTTTTGAGCCACTAATCAGATGTTTCAACTTGAAGAAGTCGAAGGAAGATACGGAAGGAGTTTGGTTTGATTTCCACTATGAAAAGATTCCTTATTTTTGTTTTAACTGTGGCAGGCTTGTGCATGTTGGTGGGGTGTGTGACCCCCTGCGGACTCCTCTGTGCGATGGGGGGAGTGGTTGCACGCTTCGCCGGGTAGGAATATGACCGGAAAGGAGGGATCAGCTAGTGCAGCAGCTAGCAGTTCAAACAGTCAGTCTAGCTCGCATGGAGCAGAAGGTCCCTGGGCGAGGGCCGAACACCCAAAAATCATAGATCTACCAACTAAGAGAAATCTTGCCAATGATTTTGGGGGTCGTGTCGAGCACCGCACCGGCGGGGGCTCTAGGAACAACATGGATACTATAGTTGACGATTTTACACCTGGGCGCTCCCGGGCCGATCTGAGGCAAGTACTGGATCTGAGAAGAGAGGATAAGTTGTAAGATAAATTAGTTGAGAGGAGCTACCAGAGGCACTGGCCTTCTGGTCAGGAAGCGCATTGCGACAGATGGGGAAAAGGCCAAAGAAGGGAGCATGCATATGGCTATGATGGCGTTTGGTTTCTGGGTCACAGGGCGTCAGAGGAAGATGTGTGGATTGATGAACCCGTTATGCATGGGAGACCCGGTATGCATGAGACTTCCCGTATGCAGGAGGAGAGGCGGCGGCGCAAGGGTTATTACGTCAGGAAAAATATAAAGGATGGTGAGTCTCAGTTTGGCGGCTCCTCTAGCTCTATGGTAGGGGTCTAAAAACCACAAACAAGGGACAAAACAGATTTGGGTTGCAAAAGGAGATCAAGACAGGCATGGATCACATGATACGTTCATTCGCGAGAAAAGACGCAAAACGGCGTCTGTGTTTGATCGTATCTCAGAGAAGTATGATGAAGCGGCGGACCCCGCGAGGAGGGGCCACTGAGAGCAATGAATATTCTTGCCTCGAACTGTTGGGGATTGGGGTTGGATTTGACAGTTGCCGAACTTAGAGACCTGATTCGGTCCTACAACCCAGCGGTGGTGTTTTTGAGTGAGACGAAGAAAAGAGCGAGGGCTATGGAGAAACTAAAGTAGAGTCTTGGGTTCAGAGATGGTGTTGCTGTAGATTGTTGTGGTAAAAGTGGGGGTACAGCCCTATGGCAAGACAACATTCAAGTAACAGCTCGACCATGGTGTCAGTACTTCATTGATGCAGCAGTTGCTTGTGAAGGCAAATCGTTTAGAATCATTGGATTCTACGGTGAGCCGCGTACGGAGTTGCGAGAGAAGTCATGGGAAGCTCTTCGGTTTCTGAGGAGGTAGGATGCCCAGCCATGGATATGCCTTGGTGATTTCAATGAGGCGCTTATCCTGACATAACAACACGGGGGTAATCAGCGAAGCTTTGTGCAAATGGACAAGTTTAGGGACTGTTTGGCTGACTGTGGACTTGCTGACCTTGGGTTTTTTGGGTATCCCTATACTTGGGATAACAAAAGGGATGGGACGGATAACATTCAGGTCCTCTTGGATAGGGCCATGTGTAATGATGGTTTTCTTCAAATGTTCCCCGACACGGCGGTTGAGCATGTTATAACAGAAGAATCTGATCGTAATGCCATTGTTGTCAGAGCTCAGGAGACGGCTCTTGATGCAAATTTGGGTGCGCCAAGGAGGTTTATGTATGAAGAAATGTGGGCTAGGCATGAGAGCTATGAGGAGATGGTCAACACTGCGTGGAATCATGCGACCTCCGGGGAACAGGACGCGATGAGGATGGGTGAGAAGCTCCAGACGGTCACTGCAGATATGCAAAACTGGGACCGTACGGTCTTTGGGTCGGTCCGGCGCCAAATAAAAAAGCTAAAATTGGATCTTGAGGGTGCTAAACAACGGGCTCTCATCTTCGGAACCTCACTGGAGGTGCGGGACTTGGAGGGCCAGCTTAAAGAACTTTATGAGTGCGAGGAGATAATGTACAAGCAGAGATCCAGAGTGGGGTGGTTGTGTGAAGGGGCTCAAAACACCAGGTACTTTCATAATCGCGCCACTCATCGAAAGCGTAAGAACACAGTCAGGGCACTTAAAAGAGATGATGGGAGTAGGTGCACCACTGATGATGAGATGCGGGCCATGGCTGCATCTTTTTATGCTAAGCTATTCAGCTCAAAAGGCTCCTCGGCAGCTAATGGTGTTTTAGGGCTGATGGAGGAAGTGGTCACAACCAATATGAACAGTGAGCTTACTGCGTCGATCACAGACAAGGAGATTGAAGGTGCTTTATTCCAGATGGGTGCTAATAAAGCTCATGGCCAGACGGCTTGCCCGCTATGTTTTCTCAGAGACATTGGTCTTTGTTGAAAGAGGATGTTTGTGTTGCTGTTTGTGACTTTCTTGCAGGTTGTGCAACTCCGGAGACCTTTAATGATATTGTTATTGTCATGATCCCCAAGGTGAGCTCACCGAAGCTTTTAACTCAGTTTTCCCCTATTAGCCTCTGCAACATGTTATATAAGATTGCAGCAAAGGTGTTGGCAAATCGGCTTAAGGGTATTCTACTGATGATGATTTCCGAGGAACAAAGTGCTTTTGTCCTGGGGAGGCTTATCATAGACAATGTCTTGGTTGCGTATGAATGTGTGCATGCAATTAGACATCGAAAGAGGAAAGCCCCTCTTTGTGCGGTTAAGTTAGATATGATGAAAGCTTATGACCGAGTGGAGTGGACTTTTCTGGAACAAGTTATGCAAAGGTTTGGTTTTGCCCAGGACTGGATTGATATGATCATGAGATGTGTAAAAACAGCCAGATTTTCTGTCAAACTCAATGGGGGTTTCTCTGATCTCTTTTTGCCATCAAGAGGACTCAGACAAGGTGATCCTTTGTCACCATACCTATTTCTCTTTTGTGTTGAAGGTTTTTCTGCTCTTCTCAAGAAAGCTCAGCAGGACAAGAGGATTAAAGGAGTGTCTTTTGGGAGCAGTGGCCCCATGTGACTCACCTTTTATTTGTTGATGATAGCATTGTTTTTTGGAAGGATCAAAGGATAATTTGGAGACCCTTAGGGATATCCTTCGGGTCTATGAGCAGGCATCTTGGCAACGGCTTAATTTACAGAAGTCATCTATCTTCTTTGGAAAGGGATGTGTTGAAGATAACAAGGACATGTTGAAGGGGATCATTGGTATTACCTCTGTAGCACTCAGTGAGAAATATTTGGGCCTACCAACAGTGGGTGGTCGATCAAAGGAGGGTACTTTCAAGCATGTTAGGGAGAGCTCTCGAGGCAACGTTTTGGGATGGAAGGGGCAAGGGCTCTTAAAGGTGGCCAAAGAAGTTCTTGCAAAATCTGGATTGCAAGCTACTCCAACATTCACCATGAGTTGTTTTAAACTCTCAAAGAAAATGTGCCGGAACCTGACAACGATCTCTTCAAACTTCTGGTGGGGTTCAACTCATGGTGAGAACAAGGTGCATTGGGTAGCATGTGACAAAATGTGCATGCCAAAGAGAGAAGGGGGAATGGGCTTTAGAATTTTTGAAGCCTTCAACCAAGCTCTGTTATGGAAGCAAGCTTGGAGGCTCCTGTAGGAGTCTGATTCGCTCGTCGCAAGGGTCCTTCGGGCTCGGTACTTCAAGGACTCATCAATTATGCAGGCTACTTGCCGTTCGAATGGATCATACACTTTCCGGAGTATTCTATTTGGACGTGACTTGCTAAAAGAAGGGCTGGTATGGCGAGTTGGCGATGGGGCCGATATCCTCATTCACCATGACAACTGGATCCCTCGCAAAGGTTCTCTAAGGCCACTGGGCCAAATTTTTATTCATGGGATCACCGGGGTGGCGGATCTGCTAACTGATGATGGAGATGGATGGGATCATGGAAAAGTTAATGCCATGTTCTCTGTTGAAGAGGCAAAGGATATAAAGCAAATACCTGTGGGAGGGCATGGGGCTCATGACCTCCTGGCTTGGAACGACGCAAAAAATGGGGAGTTCGATGTTCGCTCCGCTTATCACCTCGCAATGAGCATCAGACGGGCGAAGTCTGGCCGGCCAGAAGGATCATCATCGGTGCATACTCATAGGAATTGGTTGGCTCTGTGGAGTTCCCATGTTCCAAATAAGATCAAAATTCATGCCTGGAGACTTTTGTCCAACAGTCTGGCCACTGGGTCGGAGCTGCATCGTTGTCGTATTAAGCCAGGCGTCTTTTGCCCTGCATGCGGGAGGGAGGAGACACTGGTCCATCGCTTGTGGAGCTATCCTCATTCGAAGATCTTCTGGCAAGAACTAGAAGAATGAAGGAGTATCCAGGCCATGATTCCACCTGATGGGATTGAATCTAACCATGCATTGGGACGGTGGCTTAGGACCTGGATAGGTGATGCACAGGGGGAACAGAAGGAGATGTTTCTTCAAGGAGTTTATGGGCTCTGGCTTGCTAGAAATGCAATGCGGGATGGTGTTCGTATACAAGATGCGCGTGAGGTTGCTACCCCGGTTTCTTGCTTCATGGATGAGTGGAGCACTGCTGTACCAAAGAAGGCGCGGTCTCTCTCAGGGCCACCTGTGGACAAGTGGATTCCGTCGGAGCAAGGGTGGATGAAAGAAAATGTGGACGGTGTTGTGGGCAAAGGCTCAGGTGATGGGGGTGGGGGGGGTTGTGTCCCGTGACCATGAAGGAGCCTTTCGAGGCGCCCTCGCTCACCTATTTCCTCATGTGTCTAAACCAGAAGCGGCAGAGCTGATGGCCTGCCAGAAAGCTTTGCAGGTTGGCCATGAGCTAAACATCCAGAGGCTCCATGTCGAGATGGATAGCAAAGAGGATGTGAGTATGATTAATGGTGCGAGGAGAAATCTTTCTCTGGTGGGCACGTTCGTTGAAGACATCAAGAGCCTCATGCATGGATGGCAAGGTTGTAAAGTCACATGGAGAAGAAGATCTGCAAATAAGGTTGCTCACATCCTGGCTAGGCTAGCTGTAGGTGATGGAGTTTGTGTGGTATGGCGCTACACGCCTCCTGATTGTATCTTAAGTGTAATCATGGACGAAATCTTGGTCTATGCTTAAATAAAGTAGATGCTTACCCTAAAAAAGTGTTTACGTAAACTGCCTAAAACAATTCTCCTCCCCCTAATTTTCAGGTGGGTGGGGCTCCTTCCTCCCCCTTCTCCAATCAACATAATCCACGTTGCTGTTTATGTAACATACATAGCTTTTATTACGTAGATGTAGCATTACTCATTTTCTTCCGCATAATATAGGGTGTTTTTTAATAAAAAAATGCTACCGTTTCAACTTGCGACGTACGTCTACGTACATAGCACATTTGTTGCTTCACGTAGTGAGCATGGATTTCTTGTCGTTTTTAATAAGATCGAGACATCAAGGCCAGCTAGCCATTCAAGAGATAGTTCGATCGGGGCATCATCGGAAGCGAGCACAAAATAATTAAGCACAACAAATCCATGGCGCGGCACGAGCAGGAGAACCAGTACAAGGATGATGCATCGGCACCGCTGTCGTGGCTGCCAGACGATGTCGTCACGGAGATCCTCGCCTATCGGCCGTCCAATTCCATGGGCCGCTTCCGCTGCGTTTCACGTTCCTGGGACGCCACGCTTTTGTCGGTGCCCTTCGTAGAGCTACACCTCTGGCGGGCAAACTACCGGTCAGTAGTCGGCCGGCCAAAGCTCTTCTTCAGTCCCACTGATGAGCCCTCGGATGAATACTACTTTTACACTTGGCAGCCTGGTGGTGCGGTCACGAAGCTCATGGACAACGACTTCTTGCTCCCCGCTCCCCTCACCAGGCCCCTTTGTGGCCTCGTCCTCTGTAACGCCCTCGATGCGGCTATATCTCCCACGTGTCGAGGCACGACTTAGAGGCATAACCGCATTGAGAGCAATGTCGCAAGTTAGGCAATCTTCACAACATCCCATGTAATATAGATAATAAAAGGGGAGATACATAGTTGGCTTACACTCGCCACGTCAATCAAAGTACATAAATAGCATTACAACATTCAAACACTCATGGCCCGACTACGGTGCCAAAATAAAAGATAACCCAACATGCGACACGGTCCCGATCACCCCAACTGGGCACCACAACTGATCATCAGGGAAAGACACATAGTAATGGCGTGAGTCCTCGTCGAACTCCCACTTGAGCTCAAGCACGTCATCCGGAATGGAATCATCAGGCCATGCATCTGGTTTGGAAGTAATCTGTGAGCCACGGGGACTCAGCAATCTCGCACCCTCGCGATCAAGACTATTTAAGCTTATAGGTAAGGCAAGGTAATATATGTGGAGCTGCAGCAAGCGACTAGCATATATGGTGGCTATCCTGTTTGCAAAAGAGAGCAAGAAGAGGAGGCAAAGCGCGAACGAGTAACTAGAGGGCAACCTGCGGCAAGCATAACTCCAACACCGTGTTCACTTCCCTGCCTCCGCCGAGAAGAGACCATCACGGTAACTCACACTATGGATTCATTTTAATTAAGTTAAGGTTCAAGTTATCTACAACCGGACATTAACAAATTCCCATATGCCCATAACCGCGGGCACGGCTTTCGAAAGTTCAAATCCCTGCAGGGGAGTCCCAACTTAGCCCATGACAAGCTCTCACGGTCAACGAAGGAATAGACCTCTTCCCGAGACATTCCGATCAGACTCGGTATCCCGGTTCTACAAGACACTTCGACAAGTTAAAACAAATCCAGCAACACCACCCGAATGTGCCGACAAATCCCGATAGGAGCTGCACATATCTCGTTCTAAGGGCACACCTAGATGAACACTACGTACAACTAAAAACCAACCCTCGAGTTGCCCCGAGGTGGCGCTGCAAGTGGCTCTGTTTGGACCAACACTCAGAGGAGCACTGGCCCAGGGGGGGCTAAATAAGATGACCCTCAGGCTCCGGAAACCCAAGGGAAAAAGAGGCTAGGTGGCAAATGGTAAAACCAAGGTTGGGCATTTCTGGAAAATCTTTAATCAAGGCGAACTATCAAGGGGTTCCCATTATAACCCAACCGCGTAAGGAACGCAAAATCCGGGAACATAACACCGATATGACGGAAACTAGGGCGGCAAGAGTGGAACAAAACACTAGGCGAGAGGCCGAGCCTTCCACCCTTTACCAAGTATATAGATGCTTTAAGATAACATGGTAATATAATGATATCCCAACAAGTAAATAATGTTCCAACAAGGAACAGTCTCCAATCTTCACCTGCAACTAGCAACGCTATAAGAAGGGTTGAGCAAAGCGGTAACATAGCCAATCAACGGTTTGCTAGGACATGGTGGGTTAGAGGTTTGACATGGCAATTTGGGAGGCATGATAAGCAAGTGGTAGGCATCATAGCATAGGCATAGCAAAAGAGCGAGCATCTAGCAAAGCAAATATAGTAGTGATTTCGAGGGTATGATCATCTTGCCTGCAAAGTTGTCAGAGTTGACTGCATCCTCGAAAGAAAACTCAACGGGCTCCTCGTTAGAGAACTCGTCTCCCGTCTCTACCCAAACAAGACAAACAAGCAACAAGGACACAATCAACCACGTGCAAAACTCCAACAATATGATGCAAACATGGTATGCTATGCGGGATGCGATATGCGATGCATATGCAAGATTTGACAAGGAATGCATGAGCCTGGCCTCAACATGGAAATCCAAGTGTTCCACTGGAAAGGTGAGATGAAAACGCTTGAAAACGATATAAAGAACGCCGGAATCGGAGTTACGGTTTGGAAATGGCAAGCAATTCAAATATGACCACGTTCTGCGATTTACAGCAAGTAGCCATCTAAATGGAACAAGATTAACATGCTACAGCACCCAAACATGGCATCAAAATACATGACAGGGATCCATTCATGATGATTAACAGAATACTAGCACTGAGCTACAGCCAATTCATCCATTAACAGGTTCAGACAAGCATGGAAAAAATGCATTTAGCAAACAGATTTCAGACTTAGTGAAATTAACACTTGTCTGGAATTTCAGATCAGATAGCACTCTTTGGAGCATGAAAACTATATGCTACAGGACCTGAACATGGCAAAGTAAAGCATGGCATGGAGCTACTCAAAGAGCTTAACAAAAGTCCCTTAGTGACCTTGAGCCAAAAGGGATCAGAAAATACAATTGCAAGCAGGTGAACATGGCAAAAACATAATCAGTTCTCAGACTTAGTGAAAACTGGAGCATGCTGAAACGGATATCAAGTAGGCCTGTTTACGAGCTCGATGCACTCACTACAGAGCAAGTCATGACAATCTACGCATACACCCATCAAGAATACACAAAATACAAGCTAGACATGGCAAGAACAATAACATAGCATGCACGGATCAACTACAACATCCTCGGCAAAATTGCTAACAAGTAGACAATCTGCCCAGATTCACGAAATGACAAAAGTAGAGCTCGATTGACTCAAGCTAGGGTGCTCCATAATTGCAAACAAAGACATGGATGGATAGAGCACTACAAGATTAGCAAAACATCCTTACTGACCATCCTCAAAAGAGGCACGGATCACTAGGAATCAACATGAACATATGGCATAATGAGATAAACAGATCAAGGACTTAGTGGAAATGCTAAGTCCCTGAAATCAGCATTAACAAATGCTCCACTTTGCAAGCTTGTGTTAGTCTCCACACACATCACAAAAATACATGGGTTGCACCTCTGGATAGATGGCAAAACATATAACAAAACACATGTAGAGCTCAGGGGCATATCATGCACACAATAATCATGGCCAAAATGACAAATATCTAATTGGAACAGCAGATCTGACAATTATCTCAAATAGCACTCTTCCAACAGCATTTCGGGCATCAAGATGAACTCAAATGAAAATGATGCAATGAGATGAAATGAGGTGCTCTCTGAGGCGAACATTTTGATATGCTATATGCCCAAAACGAAGCTACGAACGCAAAATTACGATGCAATGAACATAGCCAAAATATTTAGGGTTAGGGATGGAAAGTCAATCGAGGCAAGATCCGAATCCAGATCTGGCCGGGCGCGTTTTACGAGGTTCACCGGAAACGGGGGTCGCCGGAGCGGGGATGACGCCGGTGGGCGAGGTGGCCGGAGTTTGTGGCCGCGGTGGCCGGCCGGAGTCGGACGAGGACGGAGAGGAGGCGGACGACGGCGGTGAGGGATGCCGGCCACGGGGCGTCGAGCGGCGGAGCAGTGGCCGGTTCGGGCGGCGGAGCCTCGCCAGCACAGCGGGGCCGGCAATGGCGCGCGGCGGTGTCGGGCAGAGGAGCCTGCCGGCTCGGGCGGGGACGAGGCAGGCTCGGGAGGCGCGGAGGGAGTGGGCTCGGGGGCCCGCTGCGGGCCTCGCGGGCCGGCGGCGCTGGCGACGATGTGGGCACGCGGGAGCTGACATGGCGGCGGCTGACTGGTGGGCAACGGCGGGCGGACGCATCCGGCGCCGTCCGGACGTGTTCGGCGGCGGCGGAGGTGATTTGGATCTAGGGTTTCGGGAGGAAGGGGAAGGAGAAATTCGGGGGTGTCTTTAAATAAGCATAGAAGGAGCTAGAAGTGTCCAAATGAGGTGCGGTTTTCGGCCACGCAATCGTGATCGAACGCTCTAGATGATGGAGAAGGTTTTGGTGGGTTTTGGGCCAACTTGGAGGGGTGTTGGGCTGCAACACACACGAGGCCTTTTCGGTCCCTTGGTTAACCATTGGAGCATCAAACGAAGTCCAAATGGTACGAAACTTGAGAGGCAGTCTACTGGTAGTAAACCAAGGCCGCTTGGCAAGTCTCGGTCTAATCCGGAAACATTTAATCCCCACACACAAAAGAAAGGTAGAAATGACCACCAGAGGAGAACGAAGCGCCGGAATGCAAAACGGACAACGGGGAAAATGCTCGAATGCATGAGATGAACACGTGTGCAAATGCAATGCACATGATGACATGATATGAGACGCATGACAACGACAACACACACGGAGACAAAAACCCAAACCCGAGAAAATAAAATAACTTAAGGCCGGAAACGGCAAGAGTTGGAGTACATATTGGGTAAATCATATCCGGGGTGTTACAACACTCCACCACTACGAAAGGATCTCGTCCCGAGATCTAGGACTGAAAGAACGCCGGGTACTCAGAATGGAGGTGATCCTCGCGTTCCCAGGTAGCTTCACGGTCGGAATGGTGTGACCACTTGACTTTGAGGAATTTGATTGACTTGTTGCGAGTCTTGCGTTCAGCCTCTTCAAGAATAGCAACGGGGTGCTCACGATAAGAGAGATCTTCTTGGAGCTCAATGTCCTCGAAGTTGACGGTGTGGTCAGGAGTCTTGAAGCACTTTCGAAGCTGAGAGACATGGAACACGTCATGCACATTTGCAAAGTTTGAAGGAAGCTCGAGTTGATAGGCGAGATCGCCTCTCTTGCTGACGATCTTGAAAGGTCCCACGTATCTAGGGCAAGCTTCCCTTTGATACCGAAGCGACGAGTACCTTTCATTGGAGAGACGCGGAGGTAAACATGATCTCCGATCTCGAAAGCCAAATCACGGTGCTTACTATCATAGTAGCTCTTTTGGCGGGATTGGGCTGCTTTGAGGTTATCTCAAATGACTTTGCGCATTTCCTCTGCCTCTGTGATTAAGTCATTACCGAGAAGCTGACGTTCATCGGTTTCGGACCAGTTGAGAGGGGTACAGCACTTCCTGCCATACAGAATTTCGAATGGGGCCTTGCCCGAACTTGCTTGAAAACTGTTGTTGTAGGAGAATTCAGCATAAGGAAGACAATCCTCCCACTTCATGCCGAAGGAGATCACACAAGCCCTGAGCATATCTTCAAGAATCTGGTTGACACGCTCGACTTGACCGCTAGTTTGAGGATGGAAAGCTGTGCTGAAACGGATGTTGGTGCCCATGGCCTTCTGAAAAGAATCCCAAAACTTGGAGGTAAAGATGCTGCCACGGTCTGAAGAGATCACTTGTGGAATACCATGCAGAGAGACAATTCGAGAGGTATAGAGCTCTGCCAATTGAGCTGTAGTGATTGACTCTTTGATAGGCAGAAAATGAGCCACTTTAGTGAGTTTGTCGATGACAACGAATATAGCATCATTGCCATTGGACTTTGGAAACCCAGTCACGAAGTCCATCTCAATGTGGTCAAACTTCCATTCTGGAATGGCAAGAGGTTGGAGGAGACCAGCTGGCCTTTGGTGTTCTGCCTTCACTCTTCTGCAGACATCACACTCATTCACGAACTGAGCAATCTCGCGCTTCATTCAAGTCCACCAATAAGCCTGCTTGAGGTCCTGATACATCTTCGTGCTCCTAGGGTGGATGGAGAGGAGAGAATTGTGAGCCTCGTTCATGATCACTTTACGAAGGTCACCTTTGGGCATGAAAATACGATCTTCGAAGAAGAGAGTATCCTTGTCATCAAGGCGGTAGCACTTGTACTTGGGTTGACTCTTGGCAATCCCAATATTCACCTTTTTCACCATAGCATCAAGAAGTTGGGCTTGGCGAATCTGGTCTTCCAAGGTAGGAGAGACTTGAAGGTTGGCGAGGAAACCTTGAGGAACAACTTGCAGATTAAGTTTGCGGAAAGCTTCACAAAGCTCGGGTTGATAAGGCTTGAGAATCAGGCTGTTGCAATAAGCCTTCCTGCTCAAAGCGTCAGCAATCACATTGGCCTTGCCTGGAGTATACTCGATACTTGGATTATACTCTTGAATCATTTTGACCCATCGAGTTTGCCTGAGGTTGAGATTAGGCTGCGTGAAGATGTACTTGAGACTCTTGTGATCAGTGAAAATGTCCACTTTTGTTCCCAATAAGAGATGTCTCCAAGTCAAAAGAGCATGCACAACTGCCGCCAACTTCAGGTCATGAGTGGGGTAGTTCTTCTCATTGGGCTTCAACTGGCGAGAGGTATAAGCCACAACTTGCTTCTCTTGCATCAACACTGCGCCAAGACCTTGGAGAGAGGCATCGCAAAAGATCTCATATGGCTTGGATTCATCAGGCGGAGTCAGAACTGGAGCAGTGACCAATTTCTCTTTCAAAGTGTTGAAAGCAATGTCACACTCCGGAGACCAAACGTACTTGACGTGCTTCTGGAGAAGATTTGAGAGAGGCTTCATGATCTTGGAAAAGTTTTCAACGAATCTTCGACAGTAGCTTGCGAGACCGAGGAAGCTACGAAGTTGCTTCATGTTCTGAGGTGGTTCCCAATTCACAATTGCAGACACCTTCTCAGGATTCACCGCAATGCCCTTGGCAGAGATGATATGACCAAGATAAAGAACCTCATCGAGCCAAAATTCGCACTTGGAGAACTTGGCGTAGAACTGGTGTTCCCTCAGCTTATTGAGTACCAAACGCAAGTGCTTGGCATGATCTTTCTTGTTCTTCGAAAAGACCAGAATGTTGTTGAGATAGACCAAAACGAAGTCATTGGTGTAGGCGTTGAAGATGAAGTTCATCATGAGAGAGAAAGTCGGAGGAGCGTTGATGAGGCCAAAAGACATAATAGTGTATTCATATGAACCAAAGCTTGTCCTGAAAGCCGTCTTGGGAATATCTTGCTCACGGATTCGAATCTGATGATAACCCATACGGAGATCAAGCTTGGAGAATACTTAGGCACCTTTGAGTTGTTCGAATAGCTCGTTGATGTTGGGAAGTGGGTATTTGTTCTTGATGGTCTTCTTGTTCAATGGACGGTAATCAACACAAACTCGGTCCGTTCCATCCTTCTTCTTCACAAAAAGAACACCACAACCCCACGGAGAAGAACTAGGCCGGATGAGACCCATTCTCTCTTGAATATCGAATTGCTTCTTCAGCTCCTTCAACTCTTCAGGTCTGAGCTTGTAAGGACGCTTGCACACAGGTTCCGTGCCAGGCTCAAGGTCGATGACGAATTCAACTGGGCGGTGCGGAGGCATTCCTGGAAGCTCTTCTGGAAAGACGTCTTGATATTCACAAACGACTGGAATTTGCGAGATGGCATCGAGTTCACCCTTCTCATTGAGAGAAAATAGACGGATGGTATCATCACGAGCGGCAAAGACAATTACATCCTCAGACGAATGAGTCAATTGAATCTGCCTGGTTGCACAATCAAGATGCGCCTTGTGCTTAGTAAGACAATCCATTCCGAGAATAAGATCGATATCCGAATTACCAAGAACCACCGGAGAAGAAAGAAACTTGTAGTCGCCCAACGTGATAGAGACATTCGGGACGCAATTATTAGAAGTCATTTGCTTGCCCGGAGACACAATCTTCAACGGGAAAGGAATCCTCTCGGTCACAAAATCATGCTTGGCAACAAATGGTGTTGAAATAAAAGAAAGCGATGCACCAGTGTCAAAAAGAACTTTTGCAGGAACATCGTTAACAGGATGGTTACCCATGATGACATCTGGCGAGTCCTCTACCTGAGTTGCATTCAGCAAGTTGACCTTGGCGTGCTTGGGGTTATGCTTGACCACAGCTGTACTTGCCAATCTCACAGGAGGAGGAGGAGGAAGACGCCTCTGATTGAAGCATTTGTTGGCATAGTGACCCTTCTGTTGGCACTTGTTGCACGTGACCTCTGAAAGCGGACGGTGATACGGAGCACTCGATCTTGGAGCTTGAGACGAAGTCTTGTTCTGAAAGCCAGGGTTTGGTGGGTGGGAAGATCCACTGCCACCTTTGCTCTTCTGCTGATACGGCTGACAGAACGGAGGAGGAGGAAGCCAATACTTCTGCTGCTTGGCCACTTGAGTAGAGGAAGAAGGAGTAGCATCTCTGACTCGCTTCTTGGAAGCATCACATCTCAGTTGAGCGGCCTCTTGCTTCAATGCCATGTTGTAGAACTCATCGTATCTCAAGGGCTCAAAGAGAACAAGAGCTAGCTGAATTTCTTCTCTGAGACCACCCTTGAACTGGTATATCATGCTCTTCTCATCAGGGACGTCCTGCTTAGCAAAGCGGGCGAGCTTCTGGAACAACTTGTTGTAGTCATAGACAGACAAAGAGCCTTGCTTCAGGTTGCGGAATTCCTCACGCTTGCTTTCAACCACGCTCTGAGGGATATGATGAGCTTTGAAGTCTTGACAGAATTCATCCCAGGTAATCACACGGCCTCCTCTGGAATCCTTGTACTGCTGGAACCATTCTGCAGCTTGGTCGTTGAGTTGGAAGGATGCGAACTTGACGAAGTCCTCAGGCCTGACGTTACTGCACTTGAAATGCTTGCACAGATCCACGAGCCAATCGTCAGCATCAGTTGCCTCAACACAATTGCTGAAAGTCTTTGGCCCGTTAGCAAGGAACTGGTTGAGTGTAGCAAAGTGATTCTGATTGTTGCCTTGGTTGCCTTGGTTCGCTTGATTGCGCTCTTGAAGAATTTGCATGATCAACTGCGTGTTTGCATTGGTTGCGGCCATCACAGCTTGCCATGCCTCCGGAGGAGGGGGAGGTGGTGGCGGATCTTGATTCTGATTCTGATTTGTGCTCTTAGCGGGAGCCATCCTGAAGAGGGTGACAACCGTTAGCACATTGACAGATAAGATGAAGCTGAATCCAACGGAATGAAAATTGCAACATGAAGTCTTCACATCTGAACAAAATGAACGAATGCATTCCACTTAAAATGGTCACATATCCATAAATTGAGAAGCCACTTAGAATTTAGGTAGAGGAATAAATCAACAAGGTACGGATCAAGAACGAATACTTGGTAAGAAATCCCAATCTCAAACCAAATATCCATGGAAGAAGAGCTAGAGCTACAAGAATTCCCACCTATGAAACTCCCGAACCTTTCCGGTTATGCAATCAGGTGTTGGGGATACAGGGGAAGCATAATATCTCACCCAAATCTAGCAAATCCTACATCCAGCTGTATCCATCCTTCAACACATAACCGAGAAAAACTTCGGAAACCATCTACCTCAAACTTCGAAAAGCATCCTTTATACAAGTTATGGCGATACTCCCGAACTCCCGCCCCAGTACTGGGTGGCGTCGAGGTTATCTCACCAACGAACTGCATAAAAGAGATTTTCGATGTCGGCGTACTAAACTCAGGTATTCCAGAACTGCAACGATAAAATTGTGACGACAACACCTCGGAGCTCAACTCCCCGGGACACTGCCACAACCCCTAAAGACAGGAGGCACCAAGAACAATGTTCTTGTCACAAAACCATCGGAACGATTCCAAGATACCCGCGTGATCCTAAAAAAAATTTAGTGAAATTTAAGAAGAGAAGAGTCAAAACTCTACGTCGGGATGCCTTACCAGAGCGATGAGGGGACTGGGGAGTAAAGAATTCCTAAACTCTCCGATAAATAATTCCTAAATGACTCAAAACATTTTTCTAGACTCAACTCGGCCGCTAATAATGATCAAGCAATGGGGGCTCCTAAGGTCGGGGAAGGCTCTGATTACCAACTTGTAACGCCCTCGATACGCCTATATCTCCCACGTGTCGAGGCACGACTTAGAGGCATAACCGCATTGAAAGCAATGTCGCAAGTTAGGCAATCTTCACAACATCCCATGTAATATAGATAATAAAAGGGGAGATACATAGTTGGCTTACACTCGCCAGGTCAATCAAAGTACATAAATAGAATTACAACATTCAAATACTGATGGCCCGACTACGGTGCCAAAATAAAAGATAACCCAACATGCGACACGGTCCCGATCACCCCAACTGGGCACCACTACTGATCATCAGGGAAAGACACGTAGTAACGGCGTGAGTCCTCGTCGAACTCCCACTTGAGCTCAAGCGCGTCATATCGAACGGAATCATCAGGCCCTGCATCTGGTTTGGAAGTAATCTGTGAGCCACAGGGACTCAGCAATCTCGCACCCTTGTGATCAAGACTATTTAAGCTTATAGGTAAGGCAAGGTAATATATGTGGAGCTGCAGCAAGCGACTAGCATATATGGTGGCTATCCTGTTTGCAAAAGAGAGCGAGAAGAGGAGGCAAAGCGCGAACGAGTAACTAGAGGGCAACCTGCGACAAGCATAACTCCAACACCGTGTTCACTTCCTGGACTCCGCCGAGAAGAGACCATCACGGTAACTCACACTGTGGATTCATTTTAATTAAGTTAAGGTTCAAGTTATCTACAACCGGACATTAACAAATTCCCATCTGCCCATAACCGCGGGCACGGCTTTCGAAAGTTCAAATCCCTGCAGGGGAGTCCCAACTTAGCCCATGACAAGCTCTCACGGTCAACGAAGGAATAGACCTCCTCCCGAGACATTCCGATCAGACTCGGTATCCCGGTTCTACAAGACACTTCGACAAGTTAAAACAAATCCAGCAACACCGCCCGAATGTGCCGACAAATCCCGATAGGAGCTGCACATATCTCGTTCTCAGGGCACACTCAGATGAACACTACGTACAACTAAAAACCAACCCTCGAGTTACCCCGAGGTGGCACTACAAGTGGCTCTGTTTGGACCAACACTCAGAGGAGCACTGGCCCAGGGGGGGCTAAATAAGATGACCCTCGGGCTCCGGAAACCCAAGGGAAAAAGAGGCTAGGTGGCAAATGGTAAAACCAAGGTTGGGCATTGCTAGAAAAGCTTTAATCAAGGCAAACTATCAAGGGGTTCCCATTATAACCCAACCGCGTAAGGAACGCAAAATCCGGGAACATAACACCGATATGACGAAAACTAGGGCGGCAAGAGTGGAACAAAACACTAGGCGACGGCCGAGCCTTCCACCCTTTACCAAGTATATAGATGCATTAAGATAACATGGCAATATAATGATATCCCAACAAGTAAATAATTTTCCAACAAGGAACGGTCTCCAATCTTCACATGCAACTAGCAACGCTATAAGAAGGGCTGAGCAAAGCGGTAACATAGCCAATCAACGGTTTGCTAGGACATGGTGGGTTAGAGGTTTGACATGGCAATTTGGGAGGCATGATAAGCAAGTGGTAGGCATCGTAGCATAGGCATAGCAAAAGAGCGAGCATCTAGCAAAGCAAAGATAGTAGTGATTTCGAGGGTATGATCATCTTGCCTGCAAAGTTGTCAGAGTTGACTGCATCCTCAAAAGCAAACTCAACGGGCTCCTCGTTAGCGAACTCGTCTCCCGGCTCTACCCAAACAAGACAAACAAGCAACAAGGACACAATCAACCACGTGCAAAACTCCAACAATATGATGCAAACATGGTATGCTATGCGAGATGCGATATGCGATGCATATGCAAGATTTGACAAGGAATGCATGAGCCTGGCCTCAGCTTGGAAATACAAGTGTGCCACTAGAAAGTTGAGATGAAAACGCTTGAAAACGATATAAAGAACGCCGGAATCGGAGTTACGGTTTGGAAATGGCAAGTAATTCAAATATGACTACGTTCTGCGATTTACAGCAAGTAGCCATCTAAATGCAACAAGATGAACATGCTACAGCCCCCAAACATGGCATCAAAATACATGACAGGGATCCATTCATGATGATTGACAAAAGACTAGCAATGAGCTATGGCCAATTCATCCATTAACAGGTTCAAACAAGCATGGCAAAAATGCATTTAGCAAACAGATTTCAGACTTAGTGAAATTAACACTTGTCTGGAATTTCAGATCAGATAGTACTCTTTAGAGCATGAAAACTATATGCTACAGGACCTGGACATGGCAAAGTAAAGCATGGCATGGAGCTACTCAAAGAGCTTAACAAAAGTCCCTTAGTGACCTTGAGCCAAAAGGGATCAGAAAATACAATTGCAAGCAGGTGAACATGGCAAAAACATAATCAGTTCTCAGACTTAGTGAAAACTAGAGCATGCTGAAACAGATATCAAGTAGGCATGTTTACGAGCTCGATGCACTCACTATAGAGCAAGTCATGACAATCTACGCATACACCCATCAAGAATACACAAAATACAAGCTAGACATGGCAAGAACAATAACATAGCATGCACGGATCAACTACAACATCCTCGGCAAAATTGCTAACAAGTAGTCAATCTGCCCAGATTCACGAAATGACAAAAGTAGAGCTCGATTGACTCAAGCTAGGGTGCTCCATAATTTCAAACAAAGACATGGATGGATAGAGCACTACAAGATTAGCAAAACATCCTTACTGATCATCCTCAAAAGAGGCACGGATCACTAGGAATCAACATGAACATATGGCATAATGAGATAAACAGATCAAGGACTTAGTGGAAATGCTAAGTCCCTGAAATCAGCATTAACGAATGCTCCACTTTGCAAGCTTGTGCTAGTCACCACACACATCACAAAAATACATGGGTTACACCTCTGGATAGATGGCAAAACATATAACAAAACACATGTAGAGCTCAGGGGCATATCATGCACACAATAATCATGGCAAAAATGAAAAATATCTAATTGGAACAGCAGATCTGACAATTATCTCAAATAGCACTCTTCCAACAGCATTTCGGGCATCAAGATGAACTCAAATGAAAATGATGCAATGAGAAGAAATGATGTGCTCTCTGGGACGAACATTTTGATATGCTATATGCCCAAAACGGAGCTACGTATGCAAAGTTATGATGCGATGAACATAGCCAAAATATTTAGGGTTAGGGACGGGAAGTCAATCGAGGCAAGATCCGGATCCAGATCTGGCCGGGCGTGTTTTACGAGGTTCGCCAGAAACGGAGGTCGCCGGAGCGGGGATGACGCCGGTGGGCGAGGTGGCCGGAGTTCGTGGCCGCGGTGGCCGGCCGGAGTCGGACGAAGACGGAGAGGAGGCGGACGGCGGCGGTGAGGGACGCCGGCCACGGGGCGTCGGGCGGCGAAGCAGTGGCCAGTTCGGGCAGCGGAGCCTCGCCGGCGCGGAGGGGCCGGCAATGGCGCGCGGCGGCGGCGGGCAGAGGAGCCTGCCGGCTCGGGCGTGGACGAGGCAGGCTCGGGCGGCATGGAGGGAGTGGGCTCGGGGGCCCGCTGCGGGCCTCGCGGGCCGGCGGCGCTGGCAGTGATGTGGGCACGCGGGAGCTGACGTGGCGGCGGCTGACTGGTGGGCGACGATGGGCGGACGCGTCCGGTGCCGTCCGGACGTGTTCGGCGGCGGCGGAGGTGATTTGGATCTAGGGTTTCGGGAGGAAGGGGAAGGAGAAATTCGGGGGTGTCTTTAAATAGGCATAGAGGGAGCTAGGAGTGTCCAAATGAGGTACGGTGTTCGGCCACGCGATCGTGATCGAACGCTCTAGATGATGGAGAAGGTTTTCGTGGGTTTTGGGCCAACTTGGAGGGGTGTTGGGCTGCAACACACACGAGGCCTTTTCGGTCCCTCGGTTAACCGTTGGAGCATCAAACGAAGTCCAAATGGTACGAAACTTGACAGGCGGTCTACCGGTAGTAAACCAAGGCCGCTTGGCAAGTCTCGGTCCAATCCGGAAACGTTTAATCCCCACACACGAAAGAAAGGTAGAAATGACCACCGGAGGAGAACGAAGCGCCGGAATGCAAAACGGACAACGGGGAAAATGCTCGAATGCATGAGATGAACACGTATGCAAATGCAATGCACATGATGACATGATATGAGACGCATGACAACGACAACACACACGGAGACAAAAACCCGAACCCGAGAAAATAAAATAACTTAAGGCCGGAAACGGCAAGAGTTGGAGTACATATTGGGTAAATCATATCCGAGGTGTTACATCCTCCTCCGTTGCGTCCGCAGTGGTGGCTACTACATTTGCAACCCATCCACCAGCGCGGTACTTCCGCTCCCCGACACTCAAGTGCCATCCAAGAAGAATTCCCGGTATCCAATCCCGTGGTAGCTCCAGGTGACTTCCAGTGGGAGCTTGTCAGTATGGAGGCCAACATGTTCAAAGTTGACTTCCCCTCTGTGGAGGATTTGCAGAGATTGCTAAGTTTTGGGCTGTGCAGAGTACCTGGCATAAAATGCATTCTGGAGTTCCACGAGTGGAAGAAGGTTGAGCCACAGGGCAAGCCCCTCACTCAAGTTTGTCTACGATTTTCTGGGGCTCCCTCCGAGCCGATGCAGGATGCTCGGGTCGTGGCTAGCTTGGGTATCATGGTTGGGAAAACTGAGAGAGTGGATATGGCCTTTACCCGCGCTCATGGGGTGGCCCGACAGCTGGTGAGTGTTCTGGACATTGAGTTCATCCCTGATGTGGTCAAGTGGACATATAGGGGACAGGTTTTCAACCTCAAGATTGAGTTTGAGGATACAGATCTCTTTGCTAAGGTTATCATTGGGGACTGATGTAGATATGCACGAGGGTGATGACAACACGGGTGCCAAAGAGGCACCGGTTGATGATGTTGGACGAGAGGTGTCCAACGGATCGGGCCCGTTAGTCAGACACCAGGGGATGGGCCTGGGGACGGGACGGCACCATCTTCCTTGGTGCCTATGGGTTCTCTGAGCTTTGGGTCGTTTGAGCCAGCCTGTCCCCCTCCCAGACTCTGGAGTGACCGGGTGGATTCTGATGACGTGTTTGAGAGCACGCTTCCTACCATGGAGGTTGATGCTGCTCGTAGTCCTGTGCTCGGAGGCTTGGTGTGGAGTTTCTCGGTGACGACTTCGGTTGGGGGAGGGGAGGTGGAGTCTGAGCAGGTGGCTCCTCTCTCTCCCGCTCTCCCCGCGGTCTCTATCCGGGAGACGATGTCGACTTTGGAGGCTGTTCCTAGGGGAGGGAGTCCGGAGCAGGTGGCCTCGACTCTTTCTCCTCCTCTCGTGGCGCCGGAGATGCTGACGGCGGCTGGGTGTAGGGGAGGCGGTCCGGGGTAGGTGGCCTCGACCCCCTCTTCCCCTCAGGCGGCTAAGGAGGCCGCATCCCCTATGGCTTCGATGACCCCCTCTAGCCAGAGGGCTGGGGTGGGAAGAGTGCGTCGCATTTCTCTCTCCTGGCGCACCAGCGTCACAGGGCCTCGTTTCGAGGCAGACGTCAATGGGGTCGGGGACATCACCGTCGCTTCCTCTGGCAGCTCCGACCGACTCTTTGTGGGGTGCATATTCGCGGTGTGCTGGGGGTGAGGCTGCTAGCTTCACTCCGAGTGGGATCACTCGGGAGGAGGTCATCGCCTTTGGAGGGATCCCGGATCCGGTCTCTGCGGGGCGACGGATGAGCTGCCGTCTCCAGGATCACCTGGAGGTTGATGACATGCAGCAGCGGTGCGCCATGAGGGCGGCCAAGCTTCGTGACATTGAGGTCACTACTGGTATGTCGTTCAACATTTCTAATTCTATTCTGCATTTTTCGAATAATGAGATTATTAATAATGCACATCAATTAGGAGTTTCACTAGGTAGTAATGATAGTGAAATTTCCAACTCTGTTAATGATCTCCTAGATGCGGAAGCGGAACGCGCTTTAGAAATGATTTGTAACTTAGCAGCGTTAAAACCCATGAATGATGCAGATATTGATGCGTTGGGGTCAGGGTGCTCGATAATTTTTGTGCGGATCTTGCTCCATCCACTCCTGAGTCAGAGGAAGAGGATGACACTTTAGAGGCTGCAGTAGTTCGATCCACTGAGCCCGGTTGTGAGGACCAGGTGGAGGATCAAAGCAAACCTAAACGCAAGTGGAAGCAGAAGATCTACCCTACTTCAGCGGTACGTAGGAGTGCTAGGATCCGTTCTACTAAAACAATTTAATGATGAAATATGAAAGGAATCTTTTGGAATAGCAGAGGTCTGAAAGACTTGGCTAAAAGAAGGTTTCTTGCAGATGCGTTTATTGAGCATAGATTGGATTTTATTGCTCTCTCAGAAACTAGTAGAGATAATTTTGCGCCCCAGTTTCTCAATACTTTATCGGGAGGTGTTGATTTCGATTGGCACTGCATGCCTCCGAGAGGAAGATCGGGTTGGATCTTACTTGGAGTGAGATGCGATTCGTTGGAAGTCCAAAGTGTAGTGATGGGGGACTTCGTGGTTAAGTTTCGGATTAGATCGAAAGCTGATGGGTTTAATTAGGCTTTGGTGGAGGTTTATGGTGCCGCGCAGCCCCAGCTTAAACCAGAGTTCTTGGTGGATCTTGTTCGAATTTGCGGCTCTGAGCAGCTCTCAATTCTGGTTGGGGGTGATTTCAATATCATTAGGAGGAGGGAGGAAAAGAATAATGATAATTTTGACGGCAGATGGTCGTTTATGTTTAATACCATCATTGAAAGCTTGGATCTAAGAGAGACAGAGCTTTCGGGTAGAAAATTTACTTGGGCTAATGCTTTGCCAAACCCGACATTTGAGAAGCTGGATCAAGTCCTAGCAAGCATCGAGTGGGAACAGAAATTCCCTCTGGTAACGGTCAAGGCTCTTTCGCATGGAATTTCTGATCACACACCTTTATTTGTGGACTCGGGTGAGCCAACCCACATGGGGAACAAAAACACCTTTTCATTCGAGCTAGCATGGTTTGAATGTGAAGGCTTCTTGGATCTGATAGCCAGGGAATGGACTAAGGATGCAGGAGGTAGGACTTCAGTTGAGCGCTGGGAGAATAAGATCAGACATTTGAGAAGTTTCTTGCGTTGGTGGGCTAAGCATCTTAGTGGGATTTATAAGGTCGAAAAGGAAAGGCTCCTTACACTTATTCAGTCCCTAGATTTAAAAGTCGAGTCCACAATTTTGCAAGCCAAGGAGCTTCATGCTAAACTGGAAGCGGAGATGAGGTTGAAAGAGCTTCTCTGTGAAGAGAAATTAAAGTGGGTGTTGCGGGCTAAGGTTCGCAAAGTTGTCCAGGGGGGCGCGAACACTCAATTCTTTCACTTGATCGCTAATGGCAAGCACAGAAAGAAGAGAATCTTTCAGCTTGAACAAGATGAAGGAACAATTTTAGGACAGGATAACCTAAAATTATACATAAGCGAGTACTATAAGTAATTGTTTGGACCTCCGGAGGATAATTGTGTGTCCCTAGATGAGTCCAGGGTTGAGGATGTACCTCAACTTACTGCTGATGAGAATGATATTTTGAGTGCCCCGTTTTCGGAGAAAGAGGTGTTTGAAGCAATTGCGCAAATGAAAAATAATAAGGCTCTAGGGCGGGATGGATTTCCGGCGGAGTTCTATAAAAAATGTTGGCATATTTTTAAGGAGGATTTGCTACCAATGTTCCATGATCTATTCTGTGGACAGCTTTAGTTATTCCACTTGAATTTTAGAACAATAACACTACTTCCTAAGAAAACGGAGGCTGTGAGGATTGAGCAGTTCAGGCCGATCTGCCTCCTCAATGTTAGTTTCAAAATTTTCACCAAGGTTGGGACTAATAGGCTCACACAGATTGCGCATTCTGTGGTGCAGCATTCCCAAACTGCTTTCATGCCGGACAGAAACATCCTAGAAGGGGTGGTGGTCCTTCATGAGACGCTCCACGAAATTCACACAAAAAAACTAGATGGAGTTGTTTTTAAGGTGGGAAGACTGGCGACGCCAGGTAGAATCGTTCACGCAAAAAGGGAGTGTTGGAATTAAAGTGAATGACGACATAGGTCATTATTTCCAGACACATAAGGGCCTGAGACAAGGGGATCCGATGTCTCCTATTATGTTCAACATTGTAGTTGATATGTTGGCAATTTTTATAGGAAGGGCTAAGGAGGCTGGTCAGGTGGGTGGACTGGTACCTCATCTAGTTGATGGTGGTGTGTCTATCCTACAGTACGCCGATGATATGATCATTTTTATGGAGCATGACTTGGCAAAAGCGAGAAATATGAAGTTGGTGTTATGTTTATTTGAACAATTGACCGGGTTAAAGATTAACTTTCACAAAAGCGAATTGTTCTGCTTTGGTAGAGCCAATGACGAAGAAGAGGCTTATAGGCAATTGTTTGGGTGCGAATTAGGGACTTTACCTTTTACATACTTAGGTATACCAATCCACCATCGTAAGCTGACAAACAGAGAATGGAAGTGTATCGAGGACCGCTTTGAAAAGAAATTGAGTTGCTAGAAGGGCAAGCTCATGTCATATGGAGCCCGATTAATTTTGATAAACTCGGTTCTCACGAGTATGCCTATGTTTCTCTTGTCGTTCTTCGAAGTCCCAGTTAGAGTTAGGGAAAGACTGGACTTTTATCGATCATGATTCTTTTGGCAAAGCGATGAACTAAAAAGAAAATACAAACTCACCAAGTGGGATATTATCTGTCGACCGAAAGACCAAGGGGGTCTTGGCATTAAGAATCTTGAGGTCAAGAATAGATGTCTTCTCAGCAAGTGGCTGTGGAAGTTATCGATCGAGACTGATGCCACTTGGGCGCAGATCCTCCGTAGCAAGTATCTTCACTTCAAAACTTTGTCCCAGGTCACAGCGAGGCTGACTGACTCACCTTTTTGGAAAGGGCTTATGAGAGTCAAATTAACCTTTTTTAATAGGACAAAGTTTATTATCGGCAATGGTGCTAGTACGCGATTCTGGGAAGATACTTGGCTCGGAGAGACCCCCCTTGCCATTCAATACCCGTCTTTGTATCGTATTGTTCAACAATGTTATGCTTTCGTTGCAACGATACTTCAATCCATTCCCCTTAATATTCAGTTCAGGAGGATGCTAGTCGGCAATCATTGGGAAGAATGGCCTCATCTAGTGAGTAGACTGATGGAGGTCCAGCTGTCTCAGCAGCCCAATAAATTACGCTGGAAGCTTACTAGGTCTGGAGAGTTTACAGTTAAATCAATGTATCTTGATGTTATGAATTCAAGCTCTATTCCTAGTTTCAAACATGTTTGGACTGTCAAAGTTCTTTGAAAATCAAAGTGTTTATGTGGTTTGTACATAAACAAGTAATATTAACCAAAGACAATTTGGCAAAGCGTAATTGGACAGGACCTACTAGGTGTAGTTTTTGTGATCGGGATGAAACTATCAAACACATATTTCTTGATTGCCTGTTAGCCAAAGTTCTATGGCGGACGGTTCACATTGCATTTAATATTACTCCTCAGAGTTCTGTCAGCGCGTTATTTAGAACGTGGCTTACCGGGATAGAGTCTGAAACAGCGAGACACATTCGCGTAGGAGTATGTGCTTTATTGTGGGCAGTCTGGAACTGCAGAAATGATTTAGTTTTTAACAGAACAACACATATTCATTTTTTGCAGGTTATCTTCCGAGCCGCTGCGTTGATCCGTATGTGGTCGCTACTCACCCCGACGAAGGCCAGGGAGCGTTTGGTTACTGAATCTATCCGCTGGGAGATGGTAGCACGGGATATCTTCAACCAGTTTGGATGGCGGTCATGTAATAGGATAGGCAATTCGTTTACCTATCTTTCTTATGCCAGCCGGTTGTGGCTTTTTTGTGGCTAGTTTGTTACTAGCCCTTTGGCTCTTTGTGAGCTTTCCTTTATTTTTGTTTGAGACTTTAAGACCTTGTTGAACCTATTTGCTTATTTAATAAGTTGGCCGTATGCATCGTTGATGCAGAGGCTGGGGAGTTCCCCTTTTCGAACAAAAAAAATCCATTCCCGTGGTACATGGATGTAGTTTACGTCCTTGGTTACCGCTCGGGGAGCCATCTTTTCAAGGCAGTCTGTATCTTCAGCAAGGAGAATTCCATGGTTGCCCTGTGTTGCGACGTCTTCGTTGTCGGCGGTGACACGCCGGCATACTGGCGGCCGGCCACCTCCGAGCTTCTGCTGTGCGTTGTGAAGGGGACGAGCCCGGCCGTGTTCTTGAATGGCTACCTGCACTCCCTGTGCCGCTACGATGGTGGCATCCTCACTTTCAACGTCAGGGACAAGACCTTTGGTTCCATGCCACTGCCCCATATCCTCTGGGGCAGGATCCTCTCAGTGTTAGGACGACGGAGCTCGACGGTTGCCTATGCATCTTCGATGCGTGCAGCGGCAACAGCACCGGCATGTGCCATCTATGGCTGCTGCGTGATTACGAGGAACAATGATGGGAGTAGCTTTGTTGCATCGACCGGGCCGCTTGGCCAGAGCTGGAGCGGACGCAGCTGCAATCAAGCTGGATAGCTCCTCTCGGTTTGTCTAATGTTGCCAATGGATCAGACAAGAAGATCATGTTCGGCACGGGTACTTGCAAGGTGTTCGCCGTAGACCAGAATGGTGGAGGCATACCAGAGATTATTTTCTGGCCTGATGAGGCCATTGCCGGCAGTTTCGATGATACGTACGATTTCCGATATGATCTCTCGGCGCTTGGCCTGTTCGAGGAGAGTCTTGTGCCCGTGGGCCGCGACATTGAGGAGATGGTCTTCTCTTCACCAGTGACAGAAGCTTGGTACGACGTCCTCAAGTGGTTGCCAGCACGGTCCGTCTCAAAACTCAGCCATGATCACCACCGATTGTTTCATCTGATCGCACGCCGTTGTCCATGCAACACGCCTGCGGATCAAGTTTGCCATAGACCCCTTGGTGGGTTTATTCAGTGACCTGGATGCTCACATCAACAACCAGCACTTCTATGACAATGACATACCACACGATATTCCTGTCCAATTTTCCGAGCCATGCCATGGCCTAAACATAGGGAGGTGGAGCTATGGTGACTACATATACAATCCTACCTTGGGCATTAGTGACAGAATAAGAGATGTCGAGAGAGATGCAGTCTTTTTCGGCAGATCTATCGCGCTGGGGTTCGACTCCGCAATGGAGGACCATGTCATGGTGTCACTTGCGTATGAGCATAAGAACATGGGAACACGAGAGTACAAACTGAGGTGTGACGTGCGTAGTTTGCAAAGAGAAAATTTCTGGTGTTCATACGATCCTCCGACAAGGCCGGTGGCAGTCGACGTGACGCCAGCCTACGCGAATGGCAAGATCTATTGGGTGGTCGAACCTATGCTTGGGCCAGAATCCGAGGTGTGCGAACTCATGGCGTTCGACGTCATAGATAGAGAGTTTGAGGTCATGTTGGGTCCTTCATGGAGCAGCCATGGCAGTGGTCGTACGTCCATCCTCGAGCTCAAAGGTGCTATCTCCATGGCATGGTGGGATGACGACATGAATGCCATTGACGTATGGAGGATGAAGAACATGGACGGGGCTTGCTACGTGGAGTGTCGTATCGAACTTGATAAGTTCTCACCTCAATACTCGTCGAGGGAGGCCACGCTGATGTCCGCCGACCCAATTGATGGACGGATTTTGCTCAACACGGGAAGGTCATTAGGCTACTATAATCCCAAGACGCCGGCGCTTGAAACTATCTACATGGTTGGTGTACCACAAGGTTATAGGGGGTTCTCTCCCGCTATTGTCCAAGACAGTCTAGTTTACCCTTATATGAAGTGGTAGTAGTGAACTAACAAAGGTCCCGGCAACAGGAAATTCATATTTGCCGCTCGCTGTGGCAAGTAGTCAAGGCGACGCACAGGGGCAGATCGACGAGCGTCCGGATGGACAGGCCCGTTCAAACGCTGGAGCGAATCCAGTTTTGGGAATCTTGGTTCCCAGCCGGTTTTTTCTAGTTTTAGGAACCTTCTAGGAGGTTCCTGAACCAGTTATTTTGTTTCCTGTATTTTTCCTTTTTGTTTCTTTTCTTTTTCTTTTCGTTTCCTTTTTGTTTCTTTTCTTTTTCTTTTCATTTCCTTTTTGTTTTAATTTTTTCTTTTCTTTTTCTGTTTTCTTTGCTCTTTCATTTTTTCATGTTTCTTTTGTTTGAGAATTTCAAATATTTATTTGGAATTTTATAACATGTTATCGTTTTCAAAATTTTCTCCCGATTTCAAAAAAAATCCTGTTTCCAAATTTTGTTCACAATTTCAAAAAGTGTTCCTATCTCAAAAGTCTTTCAGGAAATTAAAAAATTGATCTCGTTTTCAAAAAAACAAAATTTCAAAAATGTCTCATTTTAAAAAATAATTTATGTTTACCTTTTCAAAAATCTGTTTAGATTGTCATTCATAAAATATTCATGTTTCAGAAAATGTACAGGTATTTCAAAATATGTTCTCATATCCAAAATTTGTTCACAGTTTCAGAAAAATATTCATGTTTCAATAAATGTTTAGGAATTTCAGAAAATGTTCGTGCTACAATAAATGTTTAGGAATTTCAGAAAATGTTTCTTGTTTTCAAAAAAAAATGTTCACAATATCCGAATTTTTTAATTTTTTCCAAAATTGTTCACGTTTTAGAAAACTGTTTAGGTTTTGCAAAAACTGTTCGTGTTTTTTTCTAAATTCGGATTACAATTTTTTTTTGCAATTTTCAGAAAAAAAAAAGCTTCCTATATCAAAATACATTTGCCGCATTTTGAATTGTTCAAAATTTTCAAGAATGCTTTCTATTTTTTTTCCAAAATCTGAACCCTGCTCTCTGTTTCGCGTCATAATGTTCAGCAGCAGCTTTGGGTGGAGTGGCTAGCTGCAAGCCGTCTGCAGTCTGGTGTGAGCGAGCTCGTGGGATCGAATCCTAGCAACAAGAGAGAACACGAACCCTATTAGGCGCTTATAGCGCTGAATATAGTGCATTTTCCTACCTCATGCACACACCTCGATCGCTTCGTTTGTTAACAGCCGGCCCATCTAGCGTAGCTTAGCGTGCGATTCTGTTGGTTTAGTTAGTAGCTTCGCCTGTGATTTTGCGAAGCTTCTAGAAGTTTTTAGCCCTGGTTTTAGGAAGCTTCCCAAAGCATATGGCCCTTTTTTCCTGCTGTTTTTACCAGATTTAGTTTTAGTTTCTTTTTTTCCTTCCTTTTCCAGTTTCATATTTCTTTTCTATTTTTATTTTTCCTTTCTGAATTCTTTTTTAATTAAAAATATGAACATAAATTTTAAAAATATTTTTTCTATTCGTAAAAATTTTCTTTCAGACCTGTGCACTCTTTCCAAATTCCCGAACTTTTAATTCAAAACTGCGATTGCTTTTAAAAATCCATGAGCTTTTTAACCCAAAAAAAATTGTGTTTCATAACCGCAAAATTATTATTTAAATCCATAAAAAGTTTGGTTTCAAGAACTTTTTTTCAAATCCGTGAACATTTTTCAAATCCAGAAAAAAATTCAAATGCAATTACTTTTTCAGATACAATAGTACTTTTTCAAATTCGTGAACATTTTTCAAATCAATGAATTTTTTTCAAATTGCGACAAAATATTATATCTACAAACATTTTCAGATATGTGAACTTTTTCAAATTAGCAGACGTTTCTCAGATGTGCGAAGATTTGTCAGATCCATGAATCAATATATGCGCAATGTCTTTTGAGATTCACAAAATTTTATTTGTATTCGCAAATTTTATTGAACTCATGTGCAGTTTTTAAATCCACAAACTATTTTTCATGTCTGTGAACATTTTCACAAACTAACATTTTTCCCAAATTTGTGTATTTTTTAGTCAGCAGTTTTTTTTGTGTTAGATAGAAGATAAGTGAAAAAATTGGAGCAGGGTCGAGCGAGCGGTTCGAAGTGACCAAGCGAGGACTTCCGACAGAGCAGTTTCAGAGCGAACAAGGGGTACCAAGCGAGCAATAGAGCCTACTTACTGGGTCATGGCCCACAAAGGCTCAGTGCGAGCATTGCTTCTCCAATCGACGCGGTTAGGAGCTCTCCAAGGAGAAGGGGAGCAACTATCTAAGGGTTACGGTGGACCTATTTAAGAGCCTAAAATGTTAGCATCATCAAAACTGCATGTCATAAACAAATTTTATCACTATTCGGGAGTATATCGTGGGCCGATTTTATCGCCAGCCCTCACTTTGAGCGGTTAACTTTATAACGGATTTTTCTTGTTGACATTTATTTCTATAATTTTGCATAGGTTACACACTATATTTATTTTGGTCAAAAAACGTGTCAACAGTTACCCCATATGGGGGTGGGGTGGGGGGGGTTACTTTCTTGCATGTGTGCGCGTCAAGTGGTGCACCCAGCCGCCGCCACTTCATCTGTTTTTCTTTTTTTTTGTACGCCTTTTTGGGTTTTAGATGAGTGTTGTTGCTTTTGGTTTTCGCCTAGTTTTCCTTGCATTTTAGAGCAAATAAAATACTCTCTCCATTCCCTTATACAAGGCCACTATGAAAAATATATTTTGCATAAATACAAGGCCATAGTAATCGATTCAAAAATTAATGATGTTTTCTTGTACTAGCAACTTGCTTTAATACTTGCATGCATTTAGTCATAATGACACTCATCTACTTTCTTCCCATTCCTTCCTTACATGCATGTGACATATTAATGATCCCGGTTAACGAAAAGAAAAGTTGACTTGCAAAGTAGTCATTAAATTTTACCTTGATACCTGTAATATGAGATTGTGGCCTTATACAAAAAAATGGAGAGAGTATGTTTTCTACTGTGAAGCACATATGTGCTTCTCGGAAAAGAAAATAAATATGTTTCCATGGGAAGAACATATTTCATTCTTCTGGAAGCACAAATTTGCTTCCGTGAGAAGCATGGTTATGTTTCTGGAAAAAAGAGGAAAAAACCGTGCTTTCACGAGAAGCACAAATTTGTTTCTTGTAGAAGCAAAATAAATTGTGCTTCTCTAAGAAACACAAATTTGCTTCCGCAAGAAACATTACAGTGCTTCTCATAAAGAAAAAATAGTGAAAAACTGCATTCGCGCTCCGGCTTTGGTTTTTTCCTTTTCTTTTCTTTTTTTGCAACCCCTTTCCTTTTTTTCATTATTCAGGTTTTTTTCGGTTGTTGATGTTTTCTGGTTTTCATTTTTTAACCATTTACTTTTTATGTTTTCATATTTTTGGTTCATAGGTTTTTCGTGAAAAAAAGTTCATCGAAACCTATTAGTAGGGGATCTAGTTTCGAAGATCTCACCGCAAGAAACCAATGATGAAAATGGTTTGGAATTTGGATGCACCGTTTAAGAGATGGTAGGTGTGACCTTTGCAAGAGGCCCCCCTTAACTAGTGATTTCACGGGAGAAGAAGATGGACAAAGCAGTGAACGCCTCAATGGGTTGTATCTCCATGATCTTAGAGCATCTCCAGCTGTTCACCCCCCAGGGGCTTGAAATAGCGCCGCTTTGGGGCGCGCCGACTGAAAATGGAGGGGGTCGGGTTCCCAGCCACCGCCAACAGGTCGTCCCCCGGCGCCATTTTTAAAAGGTTTTTAAAAACATACACGACCAAAATTCGGCCAAACACGACACATATTTGGCGAAATTTAGGCATTCCATCGTCTTTTTACAAATTGAAACATAATCTAAAACAAAACTGAAAAACTACTACTACTACTGCCGCACCGCCACCGCCCACGCCAGCTGCGCCGCCTACGTCGTCGTCCTCCTCCTTCTTCACGCCGCAGCCGCCGTCGTCTTCGTCCTCGAGGAGAGCGACGACGAGGCAGCGCCGCCAGGGCGACCCCAGGCAGGGGGCCAGCAGGGACAGCGACGGCATGAAGAAGGAGGACAACGACGGCGACGACGTCAGTGACGGCGTCTTCGACTTGACGAGGCGGGAGGAAGGAGTAGAGGAGGAACGACCGCCCTCGTTGATGACGAGGGCGCCGTCGCGGGTGCGCCGGCCGAGCGTGTCTCCACAGGCGCGGCCTTGACGTTGGCGAGCGCCGGCGACCTGGAGGAGTGGTAGGAGCAGGATGAGAAAGAGGTCCCACCTGCCATGTGCCTCGACAGCCAAGGGCCACAACTGTGGCGGAGTACCGGGACCGGGGCCGCCGGGTACTCGAGCGGCGGCTCGTTGCCGCCCTCGAGGTGCTCGAGGACGAAGTGGAGTGTGCGCCCGTGGACACCCCACCACAGACGGCGGTCGTCGGTGTTATGGCGCCCCCTCACCAACACATTGTTGGTGGAGGCGAGCTGCTCCTCGTGGCGGCGTTGGAAGTACGCCGCCCGGTGCGTGTGGTTGCTGGCGGCGTACTCCGGGCGGCCCCGCACCTTCTCCAGCAGGGAGACCCGAACGCGCTCGATCTCGTCGTGGAAGTGGCCGGCGTCGATCGGCTGTGGGGAGACGGGCACGCCTCCGATGCTGAGCCTCCACCGCCCCGGCATGCGCATGCCAGGCGGCGCCGGGTAATTCGCCTCGTGAAGGAGGTGGGCCTCCCACTTGTGCAGGTGGCGGCGGCCGAAGTCGTTGGCCGCCACTCCATCGCCGGGGAACCGCTCTCCTATCGACGGTTGTGCACGCGGTGGCTATAGATGGAGAGAGAGAGAGAGAGAGGGAGGGAGGGAGGGAGAGAGAGGGAGAGAGGGAGAGGGAGAGAGAGAGAGAGAGAGAGAGAGATGGAGGCGTCGGTGGCGAGAGAGGGGCTGCGGGCGAGTGCGTCCACCAACGAGGGAGGGGTCAGTTTTTATAGCGGCAGGGGTGGCACAGGTGTGTACGCATGGCAGGAGGGGAGGCGCGTCGCCACACTGCGCCGCTCGTGAGGAATCCGGCAGCAACGTTGGCATTGATTCCCGCGGGGAAACGAGGCGATGGGGAAGATAAGACGAGGCTGGTCGCTGACTCGGCATCCCCATCGTGTTTTTGCGCCAAAACGCTTCCCCCAGCGCCCCCAATGCGTCGGGTTTGGTCTGAGTCCGTCGACACCAAAATCGGGTCTAACCGACAAAAATTGGGCTTATGAGGACGCGGCTGGGCCATTTTTTGATGCTAGCGATAAAAAGGGGGAGGAGGCGAGTCGAGATGCTCTTACTGCTCGGCGTGGCGCCCGATAGCTGTAGCCGGCATGGATTGAGATCCACATGGGCATGTCACCAGGGGCGGAGCCAGGATTTTGATATAGGGGTGGCCAAGTCAAGTTCATTTTTTTCTGGAGCAAAAGTAAATAACTATAATCATACTATATATCGATGTGTTGCACACTAAAAAACATGCATACCATTGTATGAGTTTAAATTCGCCTCTACAATTGCCAAATAAGATGAAAAGGTTTAATAATTTCACTGCAAGAGAAATTACCTGCTAACTCTTTTTCAACATGTAAGATCATTCAATATCGAAGTAACTTCTCCCATATGGCGGCGCTTAACTGATAAATAAATAGTTAGAGTGTTTAGGGGTACTTTGTCGCTGATATGGTCCCTCAGGTGTATATAGAAATTGGAGCTTCATCTTGCTTGTCCGGTGGTAGCTCCAATTTGACAATGTTTATCAGGTCTTGCAGATAACTTGGGGTTATGTTGTTTTCTTATTCTACAACTTTTACCATGTCCGGCATATTCTTATTATGAGTGTCAATTCGACTGGGATTTGTAACTTGCGCATCAGCATCATTAACAATTCAGTAGGTTGAGAACTTGAAGAATCCGGCTTAAAAAGAATTAATCATAGAGGCATTTCGTGGCGCTTTTATCTTCGCATCTGTTGAATTGCAATCCCACAATTAGCTGTTCGACATAGAAAAAGTTTGCATCACAAATAGGAACTCATATAAGATAATTCGCATCATGATCACCATTATTTCAAGCATAGTACAAGATAGGATCGTACCATCACAAATCACACAACCAAAACAAGTAAACAACAAAAAGCTGATGGATAAATTGAACAACGATACAAGACGGGAATTGAGATTACTAGATAGTGTGATGTAGTGATGTGTTAAGCCATGTGTCCTTGGCTAGTTCCCATTGGTTGGATCTGGAAGATTTGGCAACTGAAAAAGGTTGCGTCGCGCCGTCGCCGTAAGAATAGGATCGAGAGCAGCAGCAGGCTGGGAGAGCAGAGGCGGCCGGGCGGCCTAGGACACGGAACGGCTGCGGATAATTTTCTGCGTACTAATCACAGGAGAACACAACGCCCAGGAAGAGACTTGAGCCAATAGCCCAACCTGACTGCTAGTGGGCTTCACATGGGCCTTATTCCCTTTTCTAAACTTAACGCTGAGATAGGGGGGAGGGGGGGCAAGTATAGGGGAGCTCCTAATCGGCGTTGTATGCGCCAGATCCAGAACTGGCGCCCCGCAGCAGCTTAGTTTTGGGCCGGCCCATTTACAAGAGTTGGGCGCTCGCCTGCTCCTAGCGCTCGACTCGCGCTGCACAGTCGCCCGCTCGCTCTAGCGCTTTACTAGTTGACTGGTCAACCGTTGATTTTAAAAAAATCACAAAAAATCAGAAATTTCGGTAATTCCAAAAGCTTCACGGAGTTTGAAAAAGTTCATCCAAATTTGAAAAGAGTTCATCAAATTTAAAATCAAATTTCAAAAAGGTTTAACCACTTTGAAAAAAGTTCATCGTTTTTGAAAAAGGTTCATAGAATTTGAAAAAAGTTCATCATTTTCAAAAAAAAGTTCATGGAATTTGAGAAAAAGTTCATCGAATTTGAAAAAAGTTCATCGTTTTCGAAAAAAGTTCATGGAATTTAAGAAAAAGTTCATCGAATTTGAAAAAAGTTCATCGTTTTTGAATAAAAGTTCATAGTTTTTGAAAAAAGTTCATCGTTTTCGAAAAAAGTTCATGGAATTTGAGAAAAAGTTCATCGAATTTGAAAAAAGTTCATCAATTTTGAAAAAAGTTCATCGTTTTCGAATAAAAGTTCATCGTTTTTGAAAAAAGTCCATCATTTTCGAAAAAAGTTCATGGAATTTGAGAAACAGTTCATCAGTTTTTTTAACAAAAAATTTATAAAAGGAAAGAAAAGAAAACTCGAATAAAATCGTCCTCGAAAATGAGCAGCGAAACAGTGAAAACCGGGTTTTGGGAAGCTGATCCCTGACTAAAGAGTGAAAGGAAAAAAGATGCTTAGGAGGCACAAGTCCTTCGTTGGCCTAGTGGTTACGCTTGATGCCTTGAAGCAGTTGGTGCGTGTTCGTTATCCGGCGGATGCATCATTTTTTGAACGTTTTATGAATGGTAGAGAAAAAACACAAATGGGCCGAGCCCAGCTACCGCGCCTGCAGGCGCCGGTTTGCAGAAACCGAAGAAACCGGCGCCTGCAGCGCTAAATAGGATATGCGCAAGTATAGATATACGAGGGATTACATGCTTTCGTATCGCTATTTAGACAGCATCGCTCGATCATTAGGGGGGGGGGGGGGCAGGCCCCTGCTCGCCCCCCCCCCCCCCCCCCTCTCCGGCACTGCATGTCACCGGTAAACAATAATGGTAACATGCCCCCCTCTTTCGACCGTTCGAATGGTAATCAACAACCCAGATCAGCATAAACAATACCCCATGTACAGTGTGTGTCATAGAGAATACACAGGGCATATCTACAGTATTTTCTGCCACAACATCTAATCTGGGCAGTCCATTTTTGATCCAACGGCATGTTACGCCGTGACATGCCCCATGATAGGGCATATAGCAACTCTCCCATTGCACCTACCATTGATTGCATTCGAAATGTGTAGGCCAAGATGACAGGAATCGAATCCGTGGAAGCTAGTGTGGTATTTGTTCGATTCAAACTCGATTCAAACTTAACAAGGCCATCATCGTACTGATTCCCAAGAAACAGGGGGCGGACACACTTCAGTATTTCCGCCTGATTTCATTGTTGCACAGTTTGATAAAAATCTTTTCTAAGATCCTTGCGCGGCGCCTCGCTCCTAAACTGGAAGGATTAGTGGATCAATGCCAGAGTGCCTTCATAAAAAACGCAATACACAGGAGAACTTCCTGTATGTACAGAGCACGATCCATTTTCTGCATGAGACCAAGAAGCCGTCAATCCTGCTAAAACTCGACATTGCCAAGGCGTTTGACTCGCTTTCCTGGCCGTACTTGATATAGATGATGCAGGCCAGGGGCTTTGGCTCACGATGGTGCGAGTGGATCATGGTGATTCTGAGGACTTCGACCTCGAGAGTGCTCATCAATGGACATCAGTCAGAGAGCGTGACTCATCGAAACGGCTTGTGGCAAGGCGATCCGTTATCACCATTTCTCTTCATCTTGGCCATGGACCCACTGCAAAGACTCTTGTCCATCGCAACGGAGCATGGCATGCTCTCGAAACTGCCGGGGCGAAGGCGCTTGTTGCGTTGTTTGTTCTACGCCGATGATGTTGCTCTATTCATGAACCCCACGGAGAGAGACGCTTCAATGATCAACTTGCTACTGCAATGCTTTGCGACGGCAACGGGTCTTCACACAAACAAGAACAAAAGCGTAACCCAGCCTATACGACGCGGAGCGATTCAGCTGGAACGAGTCCTGGCGCACCTTGGAATCCCGATAAAAAGCTTCCCCATCACATACCTCGGAATGTCGTTATCGCTACGGAATCTAACCAAAGTTGATCTTGATCCCCTGCTCCTAAAATTTGGAAGCAAAACAGCGATGCGGAAGGGCCGACTAATGGCAAAGAGCGGCCGGTTGATGCTTCTGAAATCGGGATTGACCGTGCTGGCCATCTATATGATGATAGTCCACAAACTACCGACCTGGGTCTGGAAGTGTATGCTACAGATATGTCGCGCCTGGCTTTGGAGTGGTGAGACAGAATGCACGGGTGGCAAAGGTAGGGTGGCTTGGAGCCTTATATGTCGCACAAAAAAGTTTGGTGGCTTAGGAGTGTTGGACCTTCCGCGCTTCGGGACTGCTCTAAGACTACTCGGCACAGCCTTGGGTGAGTTTCCAACTTCCATGCGACGAGAAAGACCGCATGTTATTCGCCATGGCAACTGAGGTTACAGTGGGAGATGGTCAACGGGCCAACTTTTGGCATGATCGTTGGCTGCATGGACAATGCCCCAAAATCATTGCACCTGCTCTTTTCAATATCTCAGCAAGGAAAAACAGAACGGTCCATAAGGCGCTGCAGGCAGAAACTTGGCTCTGTTAGGATAAACCATGTATATGGGTATTGTGGCGCAAGTCCATGACCGAGTTTGCTAGCTAGCCATGCGTTTGCATGACAGCCAAGTCAGACACATGCATGGCGGGTCATCTGGCAGTGGCCGTTGTAGTGTGCGTGCATGCAGCGGCTAGATAGGTTTGTTAGTCACAGATAGACTCCCGGGAGGTTAGCTAGATGTGAGTGGCCGGGTGTGACGGCCAAGTTAGTTGGCTCAGCGGCTGGATGATTCGTGCGTGTGTGCGTGAGTTAGTGGGGTGTGTGTGGCCGCTGGCCTGTGTGTGCAGCCGTCTATAAAAGCCCCGTGTGTACTGTTTGTAGAAGGAACCGTGTGTAAGCCATGTAGCCACTGTAAAGAAGAAAAGATTGGGGCATTCGTGCGCCCGTGGCGGCGTTCGTGCGCCGGCCGGAAAATCATGTGTCCACTGTTCTTCTTCTTCCACCTCCGTTCGAGTGAGAGGAGAGGTAGCTAGAGGGCTGCGGTTCCAACAATTGGTATCATGAGCTGGTTCATCTTGGGTGTCGTCCCCTTGCCGGAGGCGTGCCGGCGGTGGCGGCGTTTGCCGGCAGCTGCGCGGTGAAGCTCCGGGCCGTGTGTCGGTCTATGAAGGTGCGCGGCGTGGCGAGGAGGCCGCGGTGGCGGCATGGAGGCACTGCATGGCTGCATGGAGGCCGCGGCGGCGAGGCGGGCGCGACCGGTGCGTGTTATGGGTGCGCACTGGATGCGTCGGGCGCGTCGGGACCGCGGGCGCGCGTACTAGCGTGCGGTTGACGTTGGGAGGAAGTGTATGTCGCCATTGTGCTCGAGTCCGTGCTCGAGTTCGGCAACATCCTTCCGGTGTTTGTCGCTGTCGGCTGCCATGGCGGACGCGGAGGCGGCACGCGGTGAGCATCCGATGTGGTCGGGCTCGTCGGGCGCGTCAGGTGCGCGCGGGACGTGCGGGATGCACTGGTGCGGTCGGGCTCGTCGGGCATGTCGGGTGTGCGCGGGACGTGCGGGGTGCCGAGGGACGCCAGGCGTGTGTCGCGGTGGAGAAGGTGCTCAGCGTGTGTTGCCGGAGTCGTGACGGAGCACGGTGCGACCGGCGTCGTTGCGTCAGGTCGGGTCCGCGGGCTAGGTCACGGTCGTGGCGACATTGACGACAGAAGCTGCAACAACTCTGACGACAACGACATCATGGTTTAGGGAGAGTATGTTAGAATAAACCATGTATATGGGTATTGTGGCGCAAGTCCATGACCGAGTTTGCTAGCTAGCCATGCGTTTGCATGCCAGCCAAGTCAGACACATGCATGGCGGGTCATCTGGTAGTGGTCGTTGCAGTGTGCGTGCATGCAGCGGCTAGATAGGTTTGTTAGTCACAGATAGACTCCCGGGAAGTTAGCTAGATGTGAGTGGCCGGGTGTGACGACCAAGTTAGTTGGCTCAGCGGCTGGATGATTCGTGCGTGTGTGCGTGAGTTAGTGGGGTGTGTGTGGCCGTTGGCCTGTGTGTGCAGCCGGCTATAAAAGCCCCGTGTGTACTGTTTGTAGAAGGAACCGTGTGTAAGCCATGTAGCCACTGTAAAGAAGAAAGGATTGGGGCGTTCGTGCGCCCGTGGCGGCGTTCATGCGCCGGCCGGAAAATCATGTGTCCACTATTCTTCTTCTTCCATCTCCGTTCAAGTGAGAGGAGAGATAGCTAGAGGGCTGCGGTTCCAACAGGCTCTCGGACCTTTCTAGGGGACTGACCGACCAAATGCTACCGGAACTGTTGCGGCTTGCGGTGTTGCTTGATATAGTACAACTGCATGACGGACAGAACGACTCGATTGCTTGGCGTTTCACGGAGTCACATGAATACACAGGGAGATCGGGCTACCTTCTGCAGTTCGAGGGCTCGGTTCCCACGGAGAATTACAATCTAATTTGAAGGGCGTGCGCGCCTGAGAATTGTCGGTTCTTCATCTGGATTGCGGCGCTTGGGAGGATCCTAACTGCCGATGTATTGCTGCGCCGCAGATGGGAGAACTATTTTCTGTACACTATGCGAGCAAAACCTAGAAACAACGGCGCATTTGTTCTGGGACTGCCCATGGTCCAAGCAAGTTTGGGACAAGATCGCACACCTAACCAACATGCTGGCGCTCCAGCCACAATCCTGGAACAATCAGACAAGCATCATTGGATGGATGGCACACTGTCACAACCAAGCCGTTAAGGAGAAGAAGAAAGGAACACTGTCCTTGCTATATCTTGTCCCATGGGAGTTGTGGAAGGAAAGGAACAGGAGGACTTTCCAACAGGAAGCTCTGAGCTTAGACTCTTTCGTCACTAGATTAAGAGAGGAGATCACACTCTGGAATCTCGCGGGAGCTGGGATTCCTTTCGATCCTGGCTATGTATGTAGGCAGTGTGGTGTTTTTTGTGTTTCTCTTTCCTTTCGCTTGTGCCCGCTCGCTTTTGTTTTGGTGCTACTATCTGTAGCCCACCCTCTGTCCTTTTTCTCTGATCAATGAATTTGGTAGAATCTACCAACATTCAAAAAAAAGAACTTTGCACTCTGATTACTCAATGCCGTAAAGTAAAGAAGAACGATAGGAGATGGAAGAAGTGTTGCTGCATTGCATGAGTAAATCGTGCATGCTTCCCCGCTGACACGAAAAGAGCTCGATGTACTCCTGTACAGTGTTGAGCATGTTTTTGAAACGGGCGTCAGCTTCCTTCTTGAAGAAAAATCTGATAATATTATGTTGGGTACACAAAAATAAGGGTAGACAATAATAAATCAGAAAGTGCGCAGTCAAAAGTTCCCATATCTTTGCTAATTATTACAAAACTACTTAGAGAAATAATATTATTAGATTTTCATGAAAATATTGAATTTTGTTTCAACTTTTACTACGGGCAGTGCTATTAAATTTTCATGAAGCAACCAAATCTGTCGCTGGATTAATCAGTTGATAAGTATTGGTTCCCTTTTCTATACTAACTATAAATACCATTCGGCACGAATAGTGAGCTATATCAAGAAAACAATGAAAAACTATACTAATTATAAATATGTAATATCAGTCAAAGTTGAATCTTCAGCACGTATTGGGTCCATAACTACAGCATCATGTATCTTGGAACGTCGAGAGTGTCAGTTACCGCACTTGGAAAAAATATATCAAATAGCTTAATTACGTAACACAATTCTCACAATCAAGCAAAAAATTACTTAAGTTCACAAATATATTAACTAATTGGCATAACACCCATAGCTGACAATGTCAAATGAAGAAAAGCATCATATCGTTCATGATCGAAGTAAGCTAGTATACTAGCCAGCGAGGCATGACCACTCAATTTGATGCAAAACAACTGGATACTGACAGTTTTAGCCTAAGCTGGTGCTAATTAATCAAGTTGCCATCGATCAGCAGGTAGACAATACGTACACACAATGAACCAATCAATCAAGCTGACAATTAGGCCAAATCGAATCACGCAACTTGATCCTTAATTTGAGCAAAGCACAGGAGCATGGGACACTTGGACGGCTAAGACATGTGCACGCCCAATGTATTCCCGCCTACCTAACTTACTATGCTATCACCTAATTAATTAACTAGTATCCTCGATAAGATGACTTGACACAGTCCTTGTTAGTAAACTAGCGCATCTCTACCTACTAATTAACTTAGTGTGTACGAATTGCCAAATCAATGGGTCTTCCAATTAATCAACATCATGTCGTGGATATCTGGACACGTATATACCTAGGAGAGTGATATTTTGCATGTACAAGTACTCCCTCCATTTCCTTAGGCTGGTCACAATGGGGAGGAACTTAGAAGTAACATCACACATTCCAATACAACTTTGCTTATGTGGCACATATTTAATGAAGAGAGAGGTGCTTGTGGTAACTAGCTAAGTTACCGGAACATCACACACTCCAAGAAACAATGAGTCTATAACCTAATAAATAATCGTTGCATGACACTACATAGATGTTCTTACCCACTATGGAGGTAGTAACATAGTCTAGGGAAGTGTGTAAGTTACTATCCTAAGTTCCTCCCCATTGTGACCAGCCTTATACAAGACCACAAACTCAAATAACAGGTACCAAGGAAAAATTTAATGACTGCTTTGCAAGTCAATTATTCTTTTCGTTAACCGGAATCATTAATATGCCCACATGCATGCAAAGAAGGAATGAGAAGAAAATAGCACAATGTCATTATGACTACATGCATGCAAGTATTAAATAAGTTCGTAGTATGAGGAAACATCATTAATTTTTGCCTCAATTACTGTTCGTGGCCTTGTATAGATGTAAATTGTATTTTTTTATAATGGCCTTGTATAAGTAAATGGAGGGAGTACACAAGATTCCGTTCAGTTCTGTCCCAAGGTTAGGCTACCTTGCACAGCTAGGTAGTACCCCCTCCGGTCTTTTTTTAGCCAAACTAAAGAGAATCTTGTATCTAAGTAGAAGAAACTGTGGTCGGGATTAGTGTAAAAAGAATTTAAGCAACCAGATGACACCCCTTGTTGCGGCGAAAACATGCGGGAATTGGTTGCAATACATCATTTTTATGAGATTTGGTTGATTTGAATTTGAATATGAGGCTAAAGATTCAAAAACATATGATTTTTTGTATTTGATTATTATATAGTCATAACATATTTATATCTTCACGATATTAATATATTCCCTTTTAAAAAAATATAGTGATAAAATATTTATTAAGTAGTATTTCCCATGCATGTTAAGAGAAATAAAATTAGTGGAGTTCATAAAGTTGGATGTGTGCATGTTGAGGGAGTTACTATATATAGGTAGAATTAGTGGAGTTGAAGATGTGACATGTGTGCATGTTAAGATAAATAGAAGTAGTGAAGATCAACTAATTAAGAATATAAGATATAAGATTTATGTCATAGATTATGACAAAACTTTTAGTCCTAATATTGAAACTACTATTATTTGTCTTGTATTACTTGTTGTATCCATGGAAGACATGTGTACATCAGTGCATGAGACCTCCTGGCGATGGAGATAAACATATTATATATGGCAGACTATAAGCATAAACAAGCCCTAACGAACATGTTTCCAACACAAAATACTAAATAGTTTGAACATATGCTTTTCCTCGGGTGAGGTAGGATTAAGATTGTTTTAGGGCTTTTGTTGTTTGCTAATTCGTTTGTAATTTTTTTTACGGTTGATCACTGTGTGTGTGTGTGTAGAAATATACATGGGCATGCTTGTCAGATCTAAAAATGGGTCACCGATGGGTATCGGGTCTGAGGAATTGGATACAGCCACCATCTTCATTGTACCCTATCGGGAATAAGTTAATTCGGTAAATATCCCCATGGGGAAAGTTTTGTCTGCCCCCACCCCTAATAGATGAAACCCTCATTAGTTTGGTGAATATGGGGCCCCATTGTCGTCCCTACATATAAGGCCTTAAGCAAGCTACACCTACACGGTACATCCGTTTAAGCTCAAAGTAGCACAATTTTGGATTAATGACTTGTAAGTCTGGTACATCTTTATTATTCATTTTAATAAGTGGGCACAACCATATTTCTCATATATGTTGATGATATAGAACATGTTTGGTTTGTAGCAAGGTTGCCAAGCTTAACCTTAATCGTTCCACAATACCTTAGGCATGTGTTTGATCCATTGCTCCAGTTATGCCTTGCCACACCTTTTTAGCTATGTGGTATACATGTCATAGGCTCTGTTTGTTTTTGCCAAAAAAATTCATGCTTATGGTGGTCATTTTGCTCGCCACACTTCCCATGGTTTTAAAAACATGCTCATATTTTTAAAGTTCATGCAATTAAGTAATGTCAGCATTTTTATAGGATTTAAGTTCCATGTTGCTCTTAAAGATCTAGCTAGAAGATTTACCTTTCCTTTTGGCAATAGAAGTTAAAGAGATTTACTCTATGTGCCCGCTCCTTCCCCACCTAGCCCACAATGATTTTCACCCCGGGTGTCAGGTCCAACCAACCGAGGCTAAAGCATCAACACGAAGAAAATGCCTTCAATAAGGAGACGAAACAAGTTCTTTTCGCTAAGTCCAACTAGTGCAGACCAGAACGTAGGTTTGCACACCCTAGATATCGACTTGTGTTCCAGTCACTGTCTTCATGGTAGATCTTCTAACAAGTGTTCCTCTCAATACTATGAGAGAATCAACCATCGTGTCCTCCGGAGATGTCCACCAAAGATCATCACCAATCAGATTGAATCAGATGACAACCAAATGTCGTCGCTCCACCATGATCGGAATGAAGGCCATCATAGCCCTTTTTAGGGATCCACTACCACCCTAGCAAGGCTGGAGGTACTGGTAGCGGGGTAGACCAGAAGAGATGTCCGCATTCTAATCGATGGAGAGGCCCTCGTCTTCGCATGGGAGAAGGGATAGTGTGCAGGGGCTGGTATGGGGAGGGAGGTGGCGGATATTGATGGTGTGCGATGACTTGGGTTCTCGTGAGGGTGGAGATGTATTTTTCTCATATCCCACAGGATATGTCACGAGATTAGTTGACCCGATAGTGCTAGATACAAGAGTATAGTTGATACACATTAGTACTCAACCCTCACCAGACATTGTTTTCTCTATAAGGAAGATATGCCGATATTCACACGCTCGTACAATTGCTCACTGAATAAGCTAAAGCAACCTTGAGACATATCAAGAATACTAGTATGAGTATTGGCTTGATCCTCATAAAGTCATGATCCAACTTTTTAAGTGCCTTGTGTAACTAGCCTACCTGAATTCAAGTGTTAGACTTAGAGAGTGTGCTCGTACTTTTCTAGAGTTACGGCGATGATAATCCAGTGGGACACCATGATCCCATCGGCTACGAGGTGTTTGGTGATTTCAACAATCTTAAGATTTGACAACTCGGTCTTCAAATGTGCTCATAACGGTAAGATGTGTGTCTGTATGTGAACGTTTGCTTCTGTGTATGTGTCGTCGCCGGAAGTCGGTTTGGTTAACATGCCATCGCTTGTCATTCAGTTAGGAACGAAGGGTAGCTGGGTTAATTTGCAACCCCCTGCACGTACTCGATCCTGGCCCTTCACACATTGTACGTGAGGAGGTAGCGTGTGCTTCAAAAAGAGGATCAAGGCAGTGACCCACGAAGGGGACAGTACTGACCCCGCGTGCTAACTGTGGCTATTTGGTAGGTAAGCGATATGGAAAGGCCGCGAGAAAGAGCTCCACGCCATGTGCCCATGTGTTCCACCCGAGCTCCCTTGCCCGGTCCACATATGCTGACGATAACGATGGGCGCGGAATTGGCCTACACGCACGATCCATCTCCGATCTGTCGTTTGTGCCGCCATTGTATTCTGAAAACGGCCATTTGGACATGTCGCTCTGGCATTAGCTTGCTTCTAGTCTTCTACCAGAAAAATAGAGTAAGGTCACGAGGGCCCACATGCCAGTGTCACCGCGTGATCGTCGTCGATCGCCTGAGTGTGTGGCCGACCGGCCGGGGCCGCCATAGCATAGGCAATAGGCATCGTGCACTCACCGTTAACCAGCCGGAATGAAGCTTGATGATGGCCGTAATAGATTGATTGCTATGTATCACTAGGCACTAGCGTTGCCGTCAAACGCATACTCATTGTATAATCTTGCATGCCCCCATGCACTGATGCGCGCACACGCTCGTGATCGAAGATATCCGCTCCACTCACTCGCGTATACCAGCTTTTTTTAATTTCTTTTGGCGGAAAGTCATCTAGGCACCACGACAAAAAGCGCGCGTTAAAAAATTTGATTTGATATGACGCGTCGGAGAGCGGCCGATGACAATGGCTGCACTCTCAGGGTGACCGGTTTGCCTAGGCTGGTTGATAATGGGGATCTGCTACAGGAGTAGAGACAATTGGTTCTAAGATATTATAGGGCACCTACGCTGCTGAAATCTCAAACCGAACACCATATCTGTCCGCCGACGGGTGGGGACCAGCTCACGGGCAGTGATACGGAATCCGGCCATCCAAAATTGCCCTCATACATTTCAAACCAAATTTGAATGAACTAGACAAATTATATCAAATAATACCAATTTCGCTAAAGTTAGGACATAATTTACATAAAACGGCCTAGATATTTTGACCGTTTAACTAAGAACTAGAAAAAGAAACCTAGGAGGCTAACTTGTAGCGGACAACGACCTCATACGCTTGGCCGCACCACATAGTCGTCCGTGTCGTCGTCGTCCCTCCAACGGTGGAAGGGAAGGGCGTGCCCCCCCCCTCCCCGAAGCCTTGTTCGGCCGTCGTCTGGTGCTTATGGAGGAGCCGGTCCACTGCCTCTTGTGCGATGCGGAGGGCCGCCGTGGCCAATGCCGACAACGCACGCAATGCTCTTGGCCGGCTTGAATGCGGCGCGGGAAGCGGCATGTCTGTTGAACGGAAAGCGCGAGAAGAGGATTTTGGGTGGGGTAAGGTTGCCGAACGTACGTAGTGGTTTGGATGCCCGCAAAGCCCCTCTCCCACCCCCTACTTTGATTCTAGTTTGCAGAAAAAATTATATGTGAAACGGCCCGCGGATGGATACAGGACCGCGTTGAATGACAAAATGCATTCGGACCATGTAGTATGGACGTATGCGGGTGGTTTGAGGGTCCATATTGAGGATGCCCTGTGGCAAGTTATATTTTTCACAAACTTCAAGGTACGACTTTGACTATACATGGTTTTAATTAAAAAATGCTTTGAAGATTAGTATAAAAATATGTGGCACACATTATTTTGTAGTCTCAAGTAAAATATCTCACATGATAAATTTCTATACTCTCATACATGCTATTATAGTTCTCAAAGTTTCAAAACTTTGACTACAGGCGGCTTATGTTTCTATGCAAAATTTCAGGGCCTTTTTGGTTCAAAGGATTTTTCATAGAATTTTCCGAGGACTAGAGTCCTACGATTTTTATTTCTGCATTGATCTTTCATTCATAGGATTGAATGCTATACAATTTTTCTCTAAGGAACCATATGTACTACTACATTCCATAAGAAATCTAGTATTCACCTAAAGATCTAAGAAAAAATATTTTATTTTTTCTATGATACAATCAAATATATTCAAATCTTATAGGACTAGGATCCAAATCAATCAACATGACATTCCCACTGTTTGTTCTTTCTATTCGTGCGCTTTTTACAGTCTCATCCAGCATGCAAGAGACAACATGTGAGGGTTTTTTGCGGGGAAGGCTAAATTTCGTGTTTTGGCCCTTTTCTGAAACCTATTCGAGATTTAACCCTACTTTAAAAAAAATTCGAGATCTGACCCTTTTGCTACCGTCAGGGGCCATAGCAGTAGGGTATAACAGCCTACCACCAAGGTCTCTGGCAGTAGGGTTGCATGCCCTACCGTCAAAAACCTCTTAAGTATTGAACACAATATGTGCTCGTGCCTACCGCCAATCACCTTGATGGTAGGGTTGTGCAGGCTACCATCAGCCCGGTTGGCGGTAGCGATGTTATCTACCGCCAAAGTCCCTAGCGGTAGGCTGTTAGACCCTACCGCCATGGACTCTGGCGGTAGCAAAAGGGTCAGATCTCGATTTTTTTTCAAACTAGGGTCAAATCTCGAATAGGTTTCAGAAAAGGGTTAAAACATGAAAATTTGCCTCAGGGACAACGTGTGAGGTTAGAGCCACGTGTCAGTGTTACGCTGGATTATTTTTATTACCTGTTACACCTGTACTTGTTTTTTGCTGACGAGCTGCTTTTAATATTGTCGCCAACCAACGCGGCAGTGGATACATAACAAGAAGAGACCTTGCGCGCACACACACCATATACGCAGAGCGATGTGCACCAGCTAGCTAGCACCCACGGACGCGCCAAACCAGAATCAGTTCACTCTACCTGTACATAGCCAGAGGGCGAATACATCCGTCCGTGCCGTGGAGCGAGGCCGCCCGGCCATGACGACGTACAGGGTGTGCTGCTTCCTGCGGCGGTTCCGGCCGGCGTCCAACGAGCCGTCGGAGGCCATCGGCGACGTGTTCGAGGCGTACGCCGGCGCCGACGGCGGCAGCGGCGCGCTCGGGGAGGAGGCGCTCAGGAGGTTCCTCCGGGAGGTGCAGGGGGAGGCCGGCGACGACGACGTCGAGGCGGCGGCGAGGGAGGTCCTGGCCTTCGCGGCGGAGCACCGGCTGCTCAAGAAGGGCGGCGGGCTCACCGTCGAGGGCTTCCACCGGTGGCTCTGCAGCGACGCCAACGCCGCCCTCAATCCTCGCCGTGGGGTAGGCTCGCCACCTGCCTAGTGCCTACACCTCTATCGATCCGCCGGTACTAATCAAAACTGTTATCTTCTTCCTTAAAAAATGTCAGAGAGAACTTTTCCAAGGAAACAGCTTCTACGATTTTCCATGCTTTGAATTGCACAAAGATCCTGAAATATTTTTCTACTGGTAAATTACATAAACTTGGTTCTCTGCGGTGCCATCGAGTGTTCTAAACATGTTGGTTAATAGTGGGCTGACTAATTTATTTCTCTGTTTAAAATCACTTATGCTGATTGATTGATTGCTGGTCAGATATGGCTAGGCCAGTAACAAAGTCGAGTAGATCATGATTTTATAAAGAAATGGGGTGGTTTCTGCAAACATGATTCAGCTCCTCCATTTATGTCAACACGGTGCACCAGAGTCATAAATTGAGTCACGAGTACTGTTGATAAACAGGTTAGGCACATGTGCAATGTCCCTCGTGTATGGATCATACAGCAGCTTGTGCGATGTCCCCCATGCTAGAGAGTGACACCAAAATTAGGATCTTTCCGCATACTAGCTCTAACTAGCCACAAGGGTTTCTGTCTTTTGTTTCTGCTTCTCTCGGTTATTTGGCAGAGAGACCTAGCTAGTACATTTAGTAATCATCATCATGAGAATTGTTTTTCTTTTCTCGGAAATTATGCGATTGATTGATTGATTGATTGAAGGGCATCTCTTGTGTAAACTTGATAGAGAATCTGTCAAATCTTAGTTATGAAATACGAGTCAGGCCATACAAGCCGTAGGATTTAGATTCCATGCCAATTAGGTAGGTGAACATTCTAAAATTCGTGTGCGATGATATTGCAAGAACTACACAGCTACATTTCTAATTCTTGAAACTACACAGAGTTCTGCACAACTTTAAATTTCATGATATGCATGTAACTCTATCAGTTCAGAGCTAAAACTACTTTATAGTCGAATAAGGATCAGCAGAGTTCTTAAGCTTATCTGCTCTTGTTGGACGAGGGATAATGTTCCGCTTATATACAAGCAAACACTTTACACTTTGCAGCAGTTTCGACCCGCTGGCAGTGAATAAAGCTATCAAAATTGGACCACTTCCCACGTTTCCGCAAACATTTACATGTATATATAGATTCAAGCTTTTTCTAAAAAGCATCACTAAAACGATCATGCATGCAACATGTGAGGTTAAACAACTAAAGGACAGGAGGTGTAGGTGCTTAGTGAACTAAATCACCTGCCCCCACGCTTTGAGCTAGTGTTAGTGGTTGCCTAACTCACTATGTCTAGTGATTATTTGTTTATCAAAAAGTGCCCTGATGAAATGGGATGTTGATCACATTATTAGAGCGTCCTTAAACAGGTACGTACATCTATTTCCGTCTAGAAAAACAAGTCAATATAAAAGCATCAAATAAGAATTCAGTCAACACCGCAGCATGAATGATTCGATGGACATGCTTGGATACCAAGCTCGTCATCTGTGTAGAATTTTATGGGTCTCACATGGTCTGGTCTTGAAGTGTGGGCGGGTTTGTTATTGGACATACATGATCTAGCTGCAACTGCTCTTGGAACAGAGTGATAAAGAACGAAGAAAATATATTATATCATTATTGTTCAGTTAGCTACAGACCAAAATAGCATTCGTCTATAAACTTGAATACGTGCTAGAGAAAAGCATGACCCTTCAACTTTGTTGAACTCGGTATACAGTTTTCCTTTTTTACATGGACCAAAAAAACGAATATACACGTAATGCTCCCATTAAACCACCTACATTATTAGGTAGCCAACATTTCCTCCCAGACTTCATTCGCGAGATATTTGTCCAACCAAACTATCATATATACTGAACCATGACCGGTGAGCTAAAGCAAAAGTCTGCCTAAAAAATGCTGGAAATAACTTATTTCAGCTCTCGTGTTATTCTTTCTTTTTTGCGGAATGAATTAATTGTTCAATAGCGATGTTTGGGTGCCCCACTTATATGTGTAGATCCTTGGCTAAATTATTGGCTTGGTTAACATTTCCTCAGAAACATTCTTTCCTCAACCGCCAAAGCTATTTAAGTCCCAGAGAGAATTAATTTGTTGAAAAATATCATGACTTGTTCAGTACTCCCTTCATTTCAAAATATAGTGCGCCCGCGCTTCCCGAGGTCCAACTTTGACCATAAATTTAACCAACGAGACTAACTGCGGCGGGAGAAAAAAAATATATAATTGAAAACTTCTTTCGAATACGAATTCACTGATATAATTTTTGCTCCCGCCGCAATCGGTCTTGATAGTTAAATTTACGGTCAAAGTTGAAACACGGGGATAGAGGAAGCACTACATTGTGGAATGGAGGGAGTAGTATATAGCACAGAAATCAAATCATATGAATTTAAGTATTTAGGTGGCCCATATAGAATGTTTGGACGGTTGTGTGCGTGGATCCGTCGATCGGCCCGACTCTGACCTGTCCGATGTGGACGTATGATTGCGTATTATTGGACGTATTTGGTAGCTGCAACCGTACTTTCCTCTTGGCCGTATATACGCCTATCTCACAGTTGGTACCGGGGAGCTATCTCACAGTTGGATTATTTACCGAATTTGGTGCGTGCGTGCAGGTTCACGATGACATGGGGCTGCCGCTGTCGCACTACTTCATCTACACGGGCCACAACTCGTACCTGACCGGGAACCAGCTGAGCAGCGGGTGCAGCGAGGCGCCCATCGCCAAGGCCCTCCGCGACGGCGTCAGGGTCATCGAGCTCGACCTCTGGCCCAACGCCGCCAAGGACGACGTCGAGGTCCTCCACGGCAGGTACCAGTTGCACGCATGAACTTTTTATTTTCACTTGCACTTGTTGGTAAAAAATCGGCTACCGGACGACACTCGGGCTCGGCATACACCCCTGAAAAAATTGATGGGTCATTCAATCGTCCGCAATCCGATGGAAAACGAAACAAGAACAAACACATGATTAGATGTCGATCGATGATGATGAGGCTGAAGACAACGTCTACTTCATCCAGAGAAAACGTGATCAAAGACGACAGCATGTTTTTTGGCACGTTTTGGTGTTCTGAATGACACCAGGGCCAGCTTAAGCCTAATGGTGTGAACCTCTTAAAAGGTGAAAGTGAAGTTTCTTTTTCTTGAGAACAATTGACAATGAAGAGTTTTATTTGCTGAGAACAAGTGAAAGCGAAGTTTTTTATTTTTTGACAAGTAAGTGAAGACGATTTTTTTATAGAGAACTTTGATGTACTTTATTATTGATCAACAACGACGTTCAGGGAACTATATTACAGGATCATGTTGAAATGGCCAGAGATCAATGTTGACGTAGGCCCAACTTACCATAGAATTAATCCAATTACAGGCCCAAGTTACGGAATGTTTTGGGGGATTCACCGTCGACTAGATCGGAGATAGAGTGCATGGTCACCACGAACGGCCGGTGACGGCGACCGATGGCGGTGGCCGTTGTGGCAAACCTTTGACCAGCGACGTGACGTGGATTTGCGTTTTGTAGGACATGGACGTCGCCGGTGGACCTAATGAAATGCCTGGAGACCGTCAAGGAGCACGCCTTCGTCTCCTCCCCATACCCCGTTATCCTCACCCTCGAAGATCACCTCACTCCGCATCTTCAAGCCAAAGTAGCAAAGGTATGTTCCCCGGATTCCCCAATACCATACTGGCCTTTTCCTCATCTGCACTCTTCAGCTCCGAAATTCATGGGGAGATTTGATAATTAAAAAAATGCCAAAACTTAGTTTTGTCTTATTTTCCTCTTTGCGGTGAACCTTAGTTTGTCTTCGATAAAATGTCATGCCTTATCAAAGGCCAGATTAAGCTGGAGCATTTTAAAAATGTTTTATTTATGGGAGTTATATTTTGGACCTGAATATCCTGCCAACGTCAGATTTTTAGGCAAGACAAATCGATCATTTTTTCATGGCAGGTTATGTTTGTCGAAGATGGCAAGTTTAATTCGCAAGCATGAAAATCCGGCTCAGTTCATTTTTTTTTGCCAGGAAATGTCGTGCTTGCAAACTAAATTTGCCATCCTCACGCCAATATAGATTGCCATAAAAAACATTCGGTTTGCCATGCCTAAAAATCTAACGTCGGATTTTAGCATTCCAATATATTTTTGGGAGAAAAGGTTTAAAACAGTATCTGAAGAGCATTGAATTTCCCTGCAATTTTTGGAGGATCGATGATGACAATGCGTGTTTGATCATGTCACAGATGATCAAGGAGACATTTGGGGACTTGCTCCACCTCTCGGAGTCCGAGGCAATGCCCGTATTCCCTTCCCCCGAGGACCTCAGGGGCAAGATCATCATATCAACCAAACCGCCAAAAGAGTACCTTGAAACCAAGAGTAGCAAGGAGGAGGCCCAAAATGGTAGCGCGGAGGAGAGTGTGTGGGGGGACGAGATTCCCGACAACAAGGCTCAGGTTGCTACTGCTCGCCAGGTATTCTCTTTTACTTGGCATGGTCTCCATTCTGCAGTACTTGCCCTTTATTATCTTTCTACGTGTGGAAAATATGAAATTTATAAGTAATGATATAGTTTTGACAAAATATATAACTAAATCATAAACAAGATTCAAGGTTTTACCTTCTAGTAGCAATCTTGTGACAAAATTTACCCCGTTTTGTTTCCTTTTGCGACATTTTACCTTGAGTTGCGGCTTTGTGATGACTATTGCCCTATTTCATTATTTTTTGCAAACTAACAAGACAAATGCATGTGTCGGGAAGATGTGACAACCGACTAGACAGTCAGATCCAGTTTTTCAGTTTGGTGAAAATAATAAAATTAGGTAAAATCTGCGACAAGATAAAAAATGTAGCAAGACTTTTCTTTAATAGTGTGAAATCTCTTAGAAAGTCGCAACCCAGGGGTAAAAAGTGGAATTTACTTAAATTATTACATTGGTCTAAAAATTATTGGAAGCCTAAAATACAGTGATGAAATGTCACAAGTTTTGCACTAGAACAGACTAAATATATTCAGGTCTATGATGTAACAGCTGTGAATCCGATGTGCAGGTTTCAGAGAAGGACAACTACCGGTATGTGGAAGAGGATGAAGAGATGGAGAAGAAGGTACAACTGGGGGTTAACGGGGAGTATAAAAGTCTCATCTCAATCAGCCTCACCCGGAGAAAGCACGACATGGATCAGGATCTCAAGGTTGATCCCGAGAAAGTGTCTCGGATGAGCTTGGGGGAGGCGGCATACGAGAAGGCCACCATTACTCATGGATCTGAAATTATAAAGTGAGATGAATTTAAGTGTCTTTTTGTATGACATTTTGTTTCTTCAACGCTTGCTGAATAAAATTTTAGTTAATACGATAGATTAACAAATCTTCGGTAATTTTCTTTCAGGTTTACACAGAGGAACTTGCTACGGATTTTCCCAAAGACAACGCGCATTACTTCATCCAATTACAATCCACTGATGGGATGGAGATATGGAGCTCAGATGGTTGCAGCAAACATGCAGGTAGCATCTATCACTTTCTTCCGGCTTCTGCAGTATTGATCTTATTTGTTTAAAAAACCGAGTTTACCGAAACTAATGTGTTGCCCCATTTGACTTTGAAATTTTCTGACATTCCGCAGGGCCATGGAAGGAAACTATGGCTGACTCAAGGGATGTTCCGGGCAAATGGCGGTTGTGGTTATGTGAAAAAGCCTGATTTTCTTATGAACACGGATAAAATGTTTGACCCTAGATCCAAACTACCAGTGAAGACAAGGCTCAAGGTGAAGTGATTTTTATTTTATTTCCTTTATGACGAACCACACGAACAAAAATTACCACACACCGTGCTAAATTGCTGCCAGTATGCAATACTTTCTATTTGCCGGATTTGCTACAGTAACTTCAGTATGTAACTTGTTTTCTTCTCAATGCTGCTGCCATCTGAAGGTGACTGTCTACATGGGAGACGGATGGCGATTCGACTTCCGCAAGACGCATTTCGACAAGTGCTCGCCACCAGACTTTTATGCAAGGGTCAGTCCTTGCCTCGTGCATCAGATAATTGATCAGTGAGATGAAATGTGATGTAGTTACTTACTGAAGAAATGTATGTCTAACGTCTGAAAAATAAGTGCAGGTGGGTATAGCAGGAGTGGTTGCAGACACAATGATGAAGGAGACCAAGGTGATCATGGACAACTGGATACCGACGTGGGACCACGAGTTCGAGTTCCCGCTGTCCGTGCCAGAGCTCGCGTTGCTGCGCGTCGAGGTGCACGAGTCCGACAACCACCAGAAGGACGACTTCGCCGGCCAGACCTGCCTGCCGGTGTGGGAGCTCCGGTCTGGGATACGCTCCGTCAGGCTCTACGCCCGCGACGGCGAGGCGCTGCGCTCGGTAAAGCTGCTTATGCGCTTCGAGTTTTCATAGAGGATCGAGCTCGCGGGCGTTTCCCTGTTGATCCTGGCGATGCTGGTGGTGTGTGTAAAAAGATTGGAAATTTTTGTTCGTTGGTGCCTCTGTCATTGTGCGCGTGCTCGTGCTGTATATGATGTGATTAGAACTCAATGTGCGACTATTGTTTGTCATTGGGTGTTTGTTGAGTGAGCCAATGAAAGATCAAAGATTGTTCCGCTAGTATACCAAGGACAGTACTCAAGCGAACACAAAGGCTGAATTCAGTGTTGCAAGCTCTCTGGCTCTCTGCTGCATATCCACATAACTTCTGAAACGCCTAGATTAGTTTACAAACAAAGATTATCTTATGCTCATGAGTTGCAGAAAAATTAGGAGATTGATATTATGCAAACGAAGTATTCTAGAATAAAGATATTCTGCAAACGAAGTCATGCGTATCTCGCTGATCTGTTTACAAAATCCTAGCCAAGTTCCTTATTTCTAGAAATATGTTAATAGAGTTGATATGAAACGACTTTGTGGTTTGCAAGGTTAAGGGGGAGTGTTCCTGAATGACAACCTGTTTACGATCCTTGGATCTTTGACATTGCATTCTTTTCCTTTTATGATTATGAATTGTTTTTTTTTTGACGTGAACAGCAGGAGCTCTGCCTTTACATTATAGGAGAAAAGAAGTCACAAGACCAGGGCCGACTCCAGAAAATTGAGGCCCCGGTGCGAAACACAAATTGAGGCCCTTAATTCTGAAATTTTCATATGCTAACAAACTAACATAAGTAAAGCATACTTTCTTATCTCATATTATGGGCTTGTTTGGGACTGCTCCGCTTCACCAAAATCAGTTTCGCTCCACTAAATTTACTTTGGAGCAGTTTCAAGCAGAAGTTGTAGCACTATCAAAGAGAATGTTTGGCTTCCATCTAGCTCTAGCTTCAAGAATGAAAAATTTGGTGAAAAGGATCTATTTGATTGGTTGAGGACGGAGAAACGAAGGGGTATCCACTTATTGGTGGCAGTGGTGGGTAATTTCCACTCAACTCCAGCTTCTAGAGTTTTTTAGAGCACCTCCTGAGGAGCTTCATAAAAAATTAGGAGTTGTACCCCAGATTCTAGTATTTTGCGGAGTGGCATATCGTGGAGCTATCCCTGTTTGGCTTGTGTTTTGCGGAGCAGAGTTGAATTTTAAGGAGCAGAGCAGTCCCAAACAGGCCCTATATCAGTGCTAAAAGTCCAAAGGTTGCAAAATCCAGGTTGCTCGAGGTAGTAATTTTAAGCGCAATTAACTAATCACAAAAAAAATATAAATTCGGTACCCTACGTTATTTCATCAAACTAAGCACTTCAAAAACTACAAAACTAACTCACCTCACCCTGCCATCATGAACCGAGCTGCACCACTCTCCCGCGATGCTGAGGTGTACTGGATTGTGCCTCCTAACCCCAAGCCCGAAGAGAGAAATCAAAGCTCAATCACCACGCCCTGCCATGCTGTCTAAACAGAAGAGATACATAGTTTGAGGAAAATTGACGCGGGAGTGGTGAATAGAAGGAGCGCGGACTAGATACCAAAACATCAGACTGAAGCACAATAGATTTTTTTTTTTGAAGATGAGCACGGCTACTGTCTACCATTGGTGTAAGAATTGCCTGAAACCCAAATCCTAGATGTAAAATATACTGTACACGATAATTTAGGATAAGGAATTATAAAAAGGTGCTTTAGATCTTACGTACGGATGAGTGAGGAGACCTGGGGGAGCCAATACGCCATGCCGCCATGGCCAGGCTCGATCCGCCTTCAACGTTGGTCCACTGCCATCCGCCATTCCGTGGGGAGGAGGGGAGATCAGACGTGAGGCACTTCTGGGGGAGGAGAAGAGGCGGCGAACGATCGAGACACGAGGAGGGAAGGCGGCGCTCAGATTGCCGATTTCTCGGGGCATGCGACAGCTCGCATCAGATCAGGCTGATGAATCGGGGCGGGATTTCTCGGCCGAGTTGGTTTTTCTTACATGACGGTGTGTTGGTTTCCTTGATCGAGGGCCTCGGGATTTTGGGGGCCTCGTGCGATCCCAGTTAATCCCTTTGATACGTCGGGCACGTGGGCCAGGTGCTACCTGGCCGGACGCTCTCAACGACTGACGTTTATCCCTATCCACTCGCGTCTACGTCCTTCATCCTCAATCCCCTTCGTCCGCCGCCGCCACCACGCCTCGCTAGACACCTCCGCCTTCGCCCTAACTTGAACTGGCCGTAGTAACTGTCGTGGTTCTAAGTCTGACAGTAAGAGAGGGGTAGGAGAACGGAGCATGATCTATCGAGATGCATATGGGTGACACGGTGGTTTTAGCGAGTTCGGGCCTCTCACGGTGGAGATAACAACCCTACGTCTCGTGCTCCGGAGAGGCTTTGTTTTATTTGAGGATATATCCGGAGATTACAATATGTGTGTGAGAGAGAGGAACGGATCCCCATGCCTGAGCTAAGTCATGAGACTAATGGTGAAAAGAGAGAGAGGTGGAAGCAAAAAAACTCCCGAGTCTAGTGGTGGGGGGTGGCTTATATAGAGTGCGCCACCCCCTCACCTCCTATGTTACAAAGTGGGGTATGAATGCCATAATGCCAGCCCGCTATTAAGCCCTCACTATTAGAAAGATGCCGACTGCCTTGCTGCCTGCTGGTCTTCGTATATCCGAGTGAGTCGTACGGTCGAGTGGTGAACCGTCATCCGAGTGGATGGTATGTTGCTTGGTCGAGTGGATAGTATGCTGCTTATCCGAGTGGATAGTGTGTCTGTATGAAATTGACCTGGACCCACATGTTGTGTGGACCCCATGCTTCATGATATTTCGACCCTTCGTGGGCCTACCTGTTATGTATATCCCCAACATTAGCCCCCGAATCGATTGCGATTTTGCAGAACGAGTTGGTGTAAGACACAGTTTGGTCCGGGTGATTACAGAAATACTCGGTACATGTCGCCGCGCTTTCAGACAACCAAGGTTTGAACAAAATCTCAATGGATTCCGGCACCATGCTTCCCGACTAATCGAGGTAAGTGTCTGTGAGGAGCAACTTGGTGACATTCGTTCATCTCTCGGGAGAGGTTTAACTCGTGATCTGAGTATGGGCGTGTCATTAAATCCGTGCAACCAGATTGACACATGGACTGCTCTTTTAGAGAGATGCCATTCTTATCCCGGAGGAACGTCAATACGAGTCGGTTTCAGATCCACACTTGTGAGTTTTACACTTTGAGTCCTAGAAGAAGGCTCAAAACAGGTCCATGGAGGAGCGTTAAACTCGCCTTATAGAATATTTTTTTGGAGTGATTTGGAGCTGGGCCTACATCGAGTAACTGATTACTCGGAATTTCTTCATGCCTGGAACGTGTCTTTTTTGTTGTTTGGCCGTCACTCGGGTTGGGCGGACCATTCCGAGTGGATACCATTCCAGTGGGGGCACGCTGAGTGCACCCACTGGGTGTAGTCCCCGAGACTGCCGTCGACTGCGGGCAGTCGGCGGGAGTCTTAGAGCCTGTCTTTTTGTTGTTGTTCATCACTCGGACTGGTCAGGCCGTACCGAGTGGAGATTACTCCAGTGGGGGCACGCTGAGTGCACCCACTGGGTGTAGTTCCCGAGACCGCCGTCGACTGTGGGCAGTCGGCGGGGGTATGAGAGAACTAAAACTCTTCTTAGCTGGTACCGATCGAACTTGTTCTTCTCTGACTCGGAGGTCGAGTAATACTGGAAATGGGTTTGCATTGAGCAAAATGTTTCTTTCTGAGTTCTCTTCCAGTGGGGGCACGCTGAGTGCACCCACTGGGTGTAGTCCCCGAGCCTCTGTCGGACTAGATGAGTCTGGCAGAGGGTTTAAGTCTCTCGGTAAACCTCCAGGCAGTTGGCACAGCAAATATCTTTGTCTGGAATTGAATCAATCGGATGGATGCGTAACGAGGTGGTTGTACGAACGATGTTCGACGAGTAAGGTAGCATGTACGATTCAGTGATGGTGCTTCATTTTTACCCTTTTGCATGAAAGGGGTATTTATCCAAGTGGACGTGCTTCACTTATAGATCTTCGGTGAACCGAGCATGTATGGTCAGAAGAATATTCCTGATGTGATCAACAGGTTGACCAAATGGGTGTAACCTCTGAGGGTGACATGGCCAACTGCCGTGCGTAGCCCCCGAGTGATGCTCGAAGGGGGTAAACTTGCTACAGAGTGTGATATGAGGTTTGACCATATGAGTAACTTAGCCGTTCCCGTGTTGGGGGTGTAGAGGTAAAGACATGTCCAACTGATGGTGACGCGCGAGGCGGCAGAGGGGCGATGATGTGTACAACCGAGTGACGATGCACGGAGCGGTCGAGTGGTGAAGACGCGCGCAACCGAGTGGCGACGCGTGGGGCGGCCGAATGGTGATGACGTGTGAAGTGGTCGAATGTAGGACTACATATCTAGCCAAGTGAAGATGCACGGGGCAGCCGAGTGGTGAAGACGTGCACAACCGAGTGGCGGCGCGCGAAGCGGCTAAGGCGAAGTCGTGTGTCACCGGACGGTGAAAATGGTCCTCGGAGGACTTAGTCGAATGCTTTCGAAGCTTATGTAGTGACGAGTTTGGTGTGGTTGCGACGCAACAAGACCGTCGTGATAACTGAGTCTGAGTAGGAAAGAAGATGGTGTGCAGAGCATCTGGGTGATTATAAAACTTGTCCAAGTGGCGGATCGAATGCACTTGTTGAAGTGAAGGATCTAACTGGTGATGAAGTACTCGACCACTCAGGCGAGTGTCATTTCAAATGAGGTGCAGGCCCCGAGTGCGGCGTAGCCCCCGAGCATACTACAGGCTTCGACAACGGACATGCCGGAATATGAGAAATATAGTCTTGAATGGATGATTTGCAATTCATCGAGTCGGATTTGGGTAAAGATAAGGAGAAGCTTCCGAGTGATGCTCGAAAGAGGTAAACTCGCAAAAGAGTGAAGTGTGAAGTTTAATTATGAAAGGGACTTATCTGTCTCATGCCCGACGAGGTCTATATCATTGATACGATGAAGAGAATTTCATAGAGGGGTTGGTCGGACGTGTTTGAAGTCAACAGAGGGACAAGGTCAGTGTTGTGGCGCGTAAGGCTGTCGAGTGATCGCGTAACTTGTGTAAAAAATGGCACAAGTCAACACAATAATTTCTTGAGGAAATTTGATGTGTGCTGAAATGATTTGTGTGAATAACACCCATAGACTCCCGCTGGGAGTGCAAGGGGCTTGCTGGTTAACCAGCAAGAGTCTGAAAGACCGAAGGATCCGTTCGAACTTGTCGAAGCGGCGGATCCGACTGAACTCATTGGGATACTAGCTCAAATAAAACGGAAGTGTAGTGTTTCGACTGAGTTGCAGCCCAGGAGGACCGATGCAAACTCGAAATGAAGAACAATACCTGGTGTTCGTAAATGATGTATGCGAAAAAATGGAAGTTGGACTTGGGAGTCACATAACCAGTACTAAGCAAGTATGTGAAAATAAGCAACCGAGCGTAGAGGTACACTTGGTGGCGTGGCCTCCGAGTGAACGTGATGTGTGAATTACGGAATACTCGGGAAGACGAAAATAACAGAATGTAAAATGACTTAGCTGTCTGAAGGCGCGCGGGGCGGCCGAGTGGTGATGAGGTGACCAACCAAGTGGCAACGCGCGGGGTGGCCGAGTGGTGATGAGGTGACCAACCGAGTGGCGAGTACTAGACTGCAGCTAAGCCCCCGAGTGGGAGGGTTGCTCTCCACTCGGTAGGATTTTTTTAAACTTAGGCGAGACGGATTCGCAACTAAGTCACCCACTAGGGGATTGAGAGCATATAAAAAGAATAACAATCATTTATGAGATTGTAAAAACTGTGTCGCGGGGCGGCCGAGTGGTGATGAGGTGACCAACCGAGTGGCGACGCACGGGGCGGCCGAGTGGTGATGAGGTGACCAACCGAGTGGCAACGCACGGGGCGGCCGAGTGGTGATGAGGTGACCAACCGAGTGGCGACGCACGGGGCGGCCGAGTGATTATGAGGTGACCAACCTAGCGGCAACGCACGGGGCGGCCGAGTGGTGATGAGGTGACCAACCGAGTGGCGACGCACGGGGCGGCCGAGTGGTTATGAGGTGACCAACCTGTTGGCGACGCACGGGGCGGCCGAGTGGTTATGAGGTGACCAACCTGGTGGCGACGCACGGGGCGGCCGAGTGGTGATGAGGTGACCAACCGAGCGGCAACGCACAGGGCGGCCGAGTGGCGATGAGGTGACCAACCGAGCGGCAACGCACGGGGCGGCCGAGTGATGATGAGGTGATCAACCGAGTGGCGACGCACGGGGCGGCCGAGTGGTTATGAGGTGACCAACCTGTTGGCGACGCACGGGGCGGCCGAGTGGTTATGAGGTGACCAACCTATTGGCGATGCACGGGGCGGACGAGTGGTGATGAGGTGACCAACCGAGTGGCGACGCACGGGGCGGCCGAGTGGTGATGAGGTGACCAACCGAGTGGCGACCCACGGGGCGGCCGAGTGGTTATGAGGTGACCAACCTGGTGGCGACGCACGGGGCGGCCGAGTGGTTATGAGGTGACCAACCTGTTGGCGACGCACGGGGCGGCCGAGTGGTTATGAGGTGACCAACCTGTATCGTGTTTTTAAACTTAGGCGAGTACTAGACTGCATCTAAGCCCCCGAGTGGGAGAGTTGCTCTCCACTCGGTAGGATTTTTTGAAACTTAGGCGAGTACTGGACTGCAGCTAAGCCCCCGAGTGGGAGGGTTGCTCTCCACTCGGCAGGATTTTTTTGAAACTTAGGCGAGTACTGGACTGCAGCTAAGCCCCCGAGTGGGAGGTTTGCTCTCCACTCGGTAGGATTTTTTTGAAACTTAGGCGAGTACTGGACTGCAGCTAAGCCCCTGAGTGGGAGGGTTGCTCTCCACTCGGTAGGATTTTTTTTGAAACTTAGGCGAGTACTGGACTGCAGCTAAGCCCCCGAGTGGGAGGGTTGCTCTCCACTCGGTAGGATTTTTTTTAAACTTAGGCGAGACGGATTCGCAACTAAGTCACCCACTGGGGGATTGAGAGCATATAAAAAGAATAACAATCATTTATGAGATTGTAAAAACTGTGTCGCGGGGTTACCGAGTGGTGATGAGGTGACCAACCGATGCGAGGCGTCCGAGTGACGTAGACACGTTCCGCAGAGTGGTGACGCGCGGAGCGTCCGGATGATGTAGACGTGTGCCGCGGAGTGACGATGCGCGGGGCATCCTGGTGAAGTAGAGGCGCGTGCTGCAGTGGCGACGAGCGAGGCGTCCGAGTGACGTAGACGCGTCCCGCAGAGTGGCGACGCGCGGAGCGTCCGGATGATGTAGACGCGTGGCCCGAAGTGACGATGCGCGGGGCGTCCTGGTGAAGTAGAGGCGCGTCACCGTTCGAGAGCCGAGCCGTTCTTGGAACAAAGGTGATGCGGACCGGCCGCCGTAACTGCCGCTGTTGTTGTCGATGATGTTCTGGATGTTAGCCGACCAAGTAGTACCAGGCGAACCGACCGAGTGAACCCATGGGCTTCACAGTCGAGTGAGTGCAGTCCGAGTGGACTCCTCATCCGAGTGCACCCGCTGGTCCGAGGAAATCACAACTGTGCTGCGATCTGGTCGGTGTGGAGCTGGCTGGGCAGGCCGACGCGGAGTGCTGGGCTTGGAGGCCTCGGTGAGGTTCGGCATGGATGTGCCCACAAGCACTATCCCATTTGATGGAGGTGGGCGGCTTGATCGCTTGCAGGCAGACCGAATCCAAAGCGCGTGGGGGAAGTTTGTCCACGTCTAGTGCCGAATTAATCTGATTAGCCATGGCGGCGACAGTTTTTGGCGCGGATCCATCGCAAGGTGAGGCGGCTGAGATGAATCCGAGTGCGAGGCTGCGTGCGGGCGGAGACCCGGCAGCCTCGACATTGGTGCTGCGTCCGGTCCGTGCACCCACCGCCGCGGTTGTCGCCGCGTGGTTGACGAGGGACACCGCAGAATGGCGATGCGCGGGCCGCTGAGTGATGAAGACGCGTCCAGCTGAGCAACGGTGCACGGGCAGCTGAGCGATGAAGACGCGTCCAGCGACGACGCGTAGGCGGCCGAGTGAACTAGGGTCCATGGCCTAGTGAACTTGAGTCTGCATCCGATTGGATTCGTCTGTGTGAACTCTGGACGAATCGGGTTCGCAGCTGTCTGAGAGGAAGATTCATCGGGTGACCCTGCAAGTTACTAGCAAGCACGGCCAGGAAATTCAAGGCCTGATGGTCAGTCATACATGCATGCATGCACGAATTAACTAGGGTCCGTGGCCTAGCAATCAGATAAGTGGCCTTAGTAATCCATCAATTGGCCGCTTAATGAGGCAGCCAATTAATTTGACGTCGGAGATCACCACGCCCTTCCGTTGCCTGTACACCGCATTAACCTGCATGCAGGTAATCAAGGAGGAGATGGCCCACTCACCTTGCATGGTTAAAGGAGAAAGGAAAACCATGGCCAGCAAACGGCGATGGAGCGAATTACCGCGCACCCGTAGGAGCGACGGGCGGATCCGCGCGCGTGCCACAGCCACCACGCTGGAGAAGCTGACGAGGGAGGATGAGCAGCTGGCCGCAGTCCAGTCGCGGGTCGACGCAGCCATGGGCGAGGCTGACGCGAGCGCTGGTGATCGTGCTTCACTGCTCGGGGAGCCGGAGCCGTGCGCCGGTCGGAGTCATGCTTCGACACCCGCGGAATTTGGCGGATTGCCGGCAACAGCGCCTTATCGCCCGAGGAACTGGGTCGACCGCCGACCGTCGTGCTCAGCCGGTCGGGGAACCAGGCCGAGCTTTAGCGGCTGTGTGTGTGCGGGCACTCGGCGATGGCGTCGCAGATGAGTTCGCAGATGATGATGGGCGGACGACGACGCTTTATCGTCCAGGAGCCGAGCCACCAATCGAAACAAAAGGAGGTGTCCTTTTGTATAAGCTCGTGTGCATACATAAGAAGAATAAACCATTGTTAGATCATTGTAATGTTTGATTGTAAAGAGGATAAGTTTGAGATGAGCAACTCCCTGATCCTTTTGTAGGAGCATTTTATCCTCCTGTAAATGGAGTGATGTCCGGAACATCCTGGATCAAACCCTCCATTGAGGATTGTTGATCGACGGACGAAGATCGAAGAAATAAAACCATTTGCATCATGGCTCGATAGACGCCATGCCCCACGGTGGGCGCCAACTGTCGTGGTTCTAAGTCTAACAGTAAGAGAGGGGTAGGAGAACGGAGCATGATCTATCGAGATGCATATGAATGACACGGTGGTTTTAGCGAGTTCGGGCCTCTCACGGTGGAGATAACAACCCTACGTCTCGTGCTCCGGAGAGGCTTTGTTTTATCTGAGGATATATCCGGAGATTACAATATGTGTGTGAGAGAGAGGAACGGATCCCCATGCCTGAGCTAAGTCATGAGACTAATGGTGAAAAAAGAGAGAGGTGGAAGCAAAAAAAAACTCCCGAGTCTAGTGGTGGGGGGTGGCTTATATAGAGTGCGCCACCCCCTCACCTCCTATGTTACAAAGTGGGGTATGAATGCCATAATGCCAGCCCGCTATTAAGCCCTCACTATTAGAAAGATGCCGACTGCCTTGCTGCCTGCTGGTCTTCATATATCCGAGTGAGTCGTACGGTCGAGTGGTGAACCGTCATCCGAGTGGATGGTATGTTGCTTGGTCGAGTGGATAGTATGCTGCTTATCCGAGTGGATAGTGTGTCTGTATGAAATTGACCTGGACCCACATGTTGTGTGAACCCCATGCTTCATGATATTTCGACCCTTCGTGGGCCTACCTGTTATGTATATCCCACCTCTGTCATCCTGAGAACGTATCCTGTGCAACGCCTCAACTCATGCACCAGATGCACCAATGGCCCATGACCCGTCAGATTAAAAATAAAGGGACAGGATCCATCTTCCGTGTGGGCTGCTGGAACATTTACAGAAAGGACCTTGTAGTGTCGCTGAATACTTCGACGTCCGAGTACTGCGAAGCGTTTACACAAGTCCACGACTCGGTCGTCTTCTGTTTCTCTCGCCCTTTTGTATCACGCGATCTAGAGGTAGGACATTTTGCTCGGTCTCTCCATCTCCTTTACCACTCGAGGTTCCTCTTTGGCTTGCACTGATGACCTCTGCCTATTGAAGCTCCGGCAGCTGTCGTATCATCTAAATCGGCCACGCACACTGAAGTTCTTTTTGCAGCAGGCCGGCGGCGGCTTGTTGAGAGTGCTTCAATGTGGTCCATCTGTAGAAGCTCTTCTATTTGGAAACAAATGGGAATGGAAAGTGTGAAACTAAACTTTGTGAAACCAATACTAGTTGTACATTGTAGCAATCCTCTAAAGTAATGCCCTTGTTGGGTGCTGCTCTAGTTTTTTTTTTGACAGAAAGACTGTAAAGAAAACCCCTACAGTATAATTGGTGCAACAACCACAAATTGCAAGTACCATGCCTTGAACCTGGGTGGGTGAAAAGGCATCAGCCCCTTCCAACCACTAGGCTATGCCTTAGTCTACGGTGCTGCTCTAGTTAGTAGCTTAGCTTAGTTGTTTTGTTCTCTGCAACTTAAAAGTACTGTTCATGAGGCTATGATGTTTGAACAACAGTGCTTAATAATTTCCCTGGCAGCTGTATTAAATCCGTAGACATGTACACATTGTATATGTGAAGTTTCTTAGGACCAACACTTCATTTGATTTTATGGTTCGTCACCTGAACCACACAGTTTTGTTAGGTATATAACAGTTTCAAGTTGCTAGAGAGGAACCTGGGATTAGGATTCTTTCCTTTGAGGTTTGCATTTCATGTAACATATATCAACTTATGAAGAATTAATAAAAAAGGAACAAGAAAAGCTTTAACCTGTTCCAGCAAGTGAGAACAGATTCTTCTAATCGACACTCAAACATGATTTTATTAGTAAGAACCATGATCTGGTACAGAAATCCGGACCAAATATTATTGAATTTTCAGCACTATAAAGATAAATGTTATCCAACCAGCTCACTTTTGTTTTATGCTTTTCTTTTGGATGTACATCAGAAAATAGATGTTATTTATGTTTTTCAAGTCCTCTCTAAATATTCAGTTGCAAGCTTATCTTTTCAAAATATTGTTTGCTCTTCAAGGTAATGTTCGACTTGCATCCAGTTTCTCCTTTTTAGCAATTGAAGATATCTCTTTCAACTGACCAGGAGGTTGCATCGTGATCAAGCTATTTGTGAATGTTGCTGTAAAAAAATGCAGTGTATGTGTAGAGAAACAGTTGCAGATACAAGAGTGACAATGTTAATCTAGAGAGCACATTGTTTCAAAAAAAAATATCTAAAGACCGCATTAGATCTTCTGTTTTAGGAAGGTATGTGTCTACTAGTACAGGAAAGCAGGAGATTGAGATAGGCGATGCGGCAATTTTTTCTGACTCAAGCTTCCTGGTTCAGCAGTAAAAGAGAGGTCAAAGGTAGAACATGACTGGCTCTGGAAGTGTTTTGAATGATTCAGCTGCACTACAAGGTCTAATTTGTAAATGTTCCAGCAGCCCACATAGTAGATGGACTTTGTCCCTTCATTTCCAATCTGACGGCTCATGGGACATTGGCGCACCTGGTGCATAAGTTGGGGCGTTGCACATGATACATTCTCAATCCCCTTCGTCCGCCGCCGCCACCACGCCTCGCTAGACACCTCCGCCTTCGCCCCAACTTGAACTGGCCGTAGTAACCCACCTCTGGCACCCCATCGCTACCCCCCTCTCTCTCTCCAGAAAAAAAGATCACATCTATCACATCTGTTTCCCAGCTCGATCCCCTTTGCCTGGTCAATGTTCGATGCTGGAGCTGGCGATGAAGCATGGAGGAGCAGAGGAGCATCGGCGTCGACGCATTGTTCCATCATCTTGCCGGGGTTGTCGTATTCTCTGCTGCCTCCCTGACTCACCGTTCGCGAGCACCCCGCGGCCTCCGGCGCGCTTAGGCCGTCATCGGAGCCTGCAAGCTGTGGCAACCTCCGAGCGCATGGATGCATCGACCTTGAGTAGTGGCCTTCGCTGCCATCCCGTTCGTGGCAGACTATTTTTCCTCTCGTATGTGTGCTTTTTTCTCTCATGGTGTGTGTGGATTGTTACGTTTACTAGTTGGGTCATGTCAGGTGGATGGATCTGAGTGCTAGCTGAAGGAAATACGCCCTAGAGGCAATAATAAATTTATTATTTATTTCCTTATTTCATAATAAATGTTTATTATTCATGCTAGAATTGTATTAACCGGAAACATAATACATGTGTGAATACATAGATAAACAGAGTGTCACTAATATGTCTCTACTTGACTAGCTCATTGGTCAAAGATGGTTATGTTTCCTAACCATAGACATGAGTTGTCATTTGATAAACGGGATCACATCATTAGAAGAATGATGTGATTGACACGACCCATTCCGTTAGCTTAGCACTTGATCATTTTAATTTACTGCTATTGCTTTCTTCATGATTTATACATGTTCCTATGACTATGAGATCATGAAACTCCCGATTACCGGAGGAACACTTTGTGTGCTACGAAACGTCACAACGTAACTGGGTGATTATAAAGGTGCTCTACAGGTGCCTTCGATGGTACTTGTTCAGTTGGCATAGATCGAGATTAGAATTTGTCACTCCGATTGTCGGAGAGATATCTCTGGGCCCTCTCGGTAATGGACATCACTATAAGCCTTGCAAGCAATGCAACTAATGAGTTAGTTGCGGGATGATGTATTACGGAATGAGTAAGAGACTTGCCGGTAACGAGATTGAGCTAGGTATTGAGATACCGACGATCGAATCTCTGGCAAGTAATATACCGATAACAAAAGAAACAACGTATGTTGTTATGCAGTTTGACCGATAAAGATCTTCGTAAAATATGTAGGAGCCAATATGAGCATCCAGGTTCTGCTATTGTCATGTCTACATAGTTCTCGAACCCGTAGGGTCCGCACGCTTAACGTTCGGTGACGATCGGTATTATGAGTTTGTGTGATTTGATGTACCAAAGGAAGTTCGGAGTCCCGGATAAGATCGGGGACATGACGAGATGTCTCGAAATGGTCGAGACGTAAAGATCGATATATTGGACGACTATATTCGGACATCGGAAAGGTTCCGAGTGATTCAGGTATTTTTCGAAGTACAGGAGAGTTACGGGAATACGAGGGAAGAAGTATTGGGCCTCATGGGCCAAGTAGTGGAAGAGAGGAGGCAGGACAAGGCAGGGCGCGCGGCCCCCCTATCCCAAACCAAATTGGACTAGGGGGTCGGCCCCCCTTTCCTCCTTTCCTCCCTCTCCTCCTTCCTTTCCCCCTCCTAGTAGGAGCAGGAAAGGGGAGTCCTACTCCTACTAGGAGGAGGACTCCTCCTCCTGGCGCGCCCTACAAGGGCCGGCCGGCCTCCCCCTTGCTCCTTTATATACGGGGGCAGGGGGCACCCTAGAACACACAAGTTGATTGTTCCAAGCCGTGTGCAATGCCCCCTCCACCATAATCCACCTCGATCATATCGTAGCGGTGCTTAGGCGAAGCCCTACGTCAGTAGCAACATCATCACCGTCATCACGCCGTCGTGCTGACGGAACTCTCTTGTGAAGCTCTGCTGGATCGGAGTTCGTGGGATGTCATCGAGCTGAACGTGTGCTGAACTCGGAGGTGTCATACATTCGGTACTTGGATCGGTCGGATCGTGAAGACGTACGACTACATCAACCGCGTTCTCATAACGCTTTCGCTTACGGTCTACGAGGGTACATGGACGATACTCTCCTCTCTTGTTGGTATGCATCACCATGATATTGCGTGTGCGTAGGATTTTTTTTTGAAATTACTACATTCCCCAACAGTGGCATCCGAGCCATGTTTATGCGTAGATGTTATATGCACGAGTAGAATACAAGTGAGTTGTGGGCGATACAAGTCATACTGCTTACCAGCATGTCATACTTTGGTTCGGCGATATTGTTGGATGAAGCGGCCCGGACCGACATTACACGTACGCTTTATGCGAGACTGGTTCTACCGACGTGCTTAGCACACAGGTGGCTGGCGGGTGTCAGTTTCTCCAACTTTAGTTGAACCGAGTGTGACTACGCCCGGTCCTTGTTGAAGGTTAAAACAACACTAACTTGACGAAATATCGTTGTGTTTTGATGCCTAGGTAAGAACGGTTCTTGCTCAGCCCGTAGCAGCCACGTAAAACTTGCAACAACAAAGTAGAGGATGTCTAACTTGTTTTTGAAGGGCATGTTGTGATGTGATATGGTCAAGGCATGATGCTATATTTTATTGTATGAGATGATCATGTTTTGTAACGGAGTTATCTGCAATTGGCAGGAGCCATATGGTTGTCGCTTTATTTTATGCAATGCAATCGCCCTGTAATTGCTTTACTTTATCACTAAACGGTAGCGATAGTCATAGAAGCAATATTTGGCGAGACGACAACGATGCTACGATGGAGATCAAGGTGTCATGCCGATGACGATGGTGATCATGACGGTGCTTTGGAGATGAAGGTCAAAGGCACAAGATGATGATGGCCATATCATATCACTTATATTGATTGCATGTGATGTTTATCCTTTATGCATCTTATTCTGCTTAATTGACGGTAGCATTATAAGATGATCTCTCACTAAATTTCAAGGTACAAGTGTTCTCCCTGAGTATGCACTGTTGCCAAAGTTCGTCGTGCCGAGACACCACGTGATGATCGGGTGTGATAAGCTCTACGTTCACATACAATGGGTGCAAGCCAGTTTTGCACACGCAGAAATACTCTGGTTAAACTTGACGAGTCTAGCATATGCAGATATGGCCTCGGAACACTGAGACCAAAAAGTCGAGCGTGAATCATATAGTAGATATGATCAACATAGTGATGTTCACCATTGAAAACTACTCCATTTCACGTGATGATCGGTCATGGTTTAGTTGATTTGGATCACGCGATCACTTAGATGATTAGAGGGATGTCTATCTAAGTGTGAGTTCTTAAATATGATTAATTGAACTTTAATTTACCATGAACTTAGTACCTGATAGTATTTTGCTTGTCTATGTTGTTGTAGATAGATGGCCCGTGCTGTTGTTCTGTTGAATTTTAATGCATTTCTTGAAAAAGCAAAGTTGAAAGATGATGGTAGCAATTATGATAACCCACAAGTATAGGGGATCGCAACAGTTTTCGAGGGTAGAGTATTCAACCCAAATTTATTGATTCGACACAAGGGGAGCCAAAGAATATTCTCAAGTATTAGCAGCTGAGTTGTCAATTCAACCACACCTGGAAACTTAATATCTGCAGCAAAGTGTTTAGTAGCAAAGTAATATGATAGTAGTGGTAATGGTGGTAAAAGGTAACGGTAGCAAAAGTAATATTTTTGGTGTTTTGTAGTGATGATAACAATAGCAACGGAAAAGTAAATAAGCGAAGAACAATATATGGAAAGCTCGTAGGCAATGGATCGGTGATGGAGAATTATGCCGGATGTGGTTCATCATGTAACAGTCATAACCTAGGGTGATACAGAACTATCTCCAGTTCATCAATGTAATGTAGGCATGTATTTCGAATATAGTCATACGTGCTTATGGAAAAGAACTTGCATGACATCTTTTGTCCTACCCTCCCGTGGCACCGGGGTCCTATTGGAAACTAAGGGATATTAAGGCCTCCTTTTAACAGAGTACCAGACCAAAGCATTAACACTTAGTGAATATATGAACTCCTCAAACTACGGTCATCACCGGTAAGTATCCCGATCATTGTCACTTCGGGCTTAACGGATCATAACACATAATAGGTGACTATAGACTTGCAAGATAGGATCAAGAACTCTCATATATTGATGAAAACATAATAGGTTCAGATCTAAAATCATAGCACTCGGGCCCTAGTGACAAGCATTAAGCATAGCAAAGTCATAGCAACATCAATCTCAGAACATAGTGGACACTAGGGATCAAACCCTAACAAAACTAACTCGATTACATGATAAATCTCATCCAACCCATCACCGTCCAGCAAGCCTACGATGTAATTACTCATGCACGGCGGTGAGCATCATGAAATTGGTGATGGAGGATGGTTGATGATGACGATGGCGATGGATTCCCCTCTCCGGAGCCCCGAACGGACTCCAGATCAGCCCTCCCGAGAGAGTTTAGGGCTTGGCGGTGGCTGTGTATCGTAAAACGTGATGAATCCTTCTCCCTGGTTTTGTCTCCCCGAAAGTGAATATATGGAGTCCAGGTTGAGGTCGGTGGAGCATCAGGGGGCCCATGAGGTAGGGGCGCGCCCAAGGGGCAGGCGCCCCCTCCCCCCCTCGTGGACAGGTGGAGGCCCCCTGACGTGGATCTTTGTAATGCCCCGGACACACCCGCCGATGGTCGTTACTCCTGGCGGGATCTAGACTAGCCCCACAGATCAACACTAGTCTTTTCTGCGCACTTTGTCCTCACTCATGCGCACCCGGGAGTAACTTCCCGGCCGGTCACCCATCCTGACACTACTCCAAGCTGAGCACGCTTAACTTTGGAGTTCTGTCCAAATGGGCTCTCGGAAAAGAAGGAATTCCTTATTGATATGAGTAGTCTACCATCCCTAATAAGCCAGGCTATCACATACACCCCCACTCAAAGGAACCGACGTCCTCGTCGGGCCACAGGAACATTCCCTCTTGGCACAAACGTCTGTGCTTCCAGTCCGGTACATGTGCCATGCCGGGTGCCACGACGGGTCACAAACGTCATGAACAACATGACCACGCACCTGTCCGCAACTATCCGTGTAACCGCGAGGGTCGGCTCTGATACCAACTTGTAACACCCTCGATGCGGCTATATCTCCCACGTGTCGAAGCACGACTTAGAGGCATAACCGCATTGAAAGCAATGTCGCAAGTGAGATAATCTTCACACAACCCATGTAATACATAAGGGAAAGAGATACATAGTTGGCTTACAACTGCCACTTCACACAATTACATGAATAAAGCATTACATCATACAGGTACAATCAAGGTCCGACTACGGAACCAAAATAAAAGAAGAACCCCAAATGCGACACGGTCTCCTATCGACCCCAACTGGGCTCCACTACTGATCAACTAGGACAAAACAACATAAAGGACAAGATCTTCAAGGAGCTCCTCCTTGAGCTTGGTTGCATCATCTGCACGGTCTCATCGGCACCTACAAGCTGGTTTTGGAAGTATCCGTGAGCCACGGGGACTCAGCAATCTCGCACCCTTGCGATCAAGACTATTTAAGCTTATGGGTAAGGTAAAAGGTATGAGGTGGAGCTGCAGCAAGCGACTAGCATATATGGTGGCTAACCTGTTCGCAAAAGAGAGCGAGAAGAGACGGCAAAGCACGATCGAGAAACTACGATCAAGAAGTGATCCTGGACTACCTACGTCAAGCATTACTCCAACACCGTGTTCACTTCCCGGACTCCGCCGGAAAGAGACCATCACGATTACACACGCGGTTGATGCATTTTAATTAAGGTCAACTTCAGGTTTTCTACAACCGAACATTAACAAATTCCCATCTGCCCATAACCGCGGGCACGGCTTTCGAAAGTTCAAAACCCTGCAGGGAGTCCCAACTTAGCCCATCACAAGCTCTCACGGTCAACGAAGGAATAGACCTCCTCCCGAGACATTCTGATCAGACTCAGTATCCCGGTTCTACAAGACATTTCGACAGGGTAAAACTAAACCAGCAACACCGCCCGAATGTGCCGACAAATCCCGATAGGAGCTGCACATATCTCGTTCTTAGGGCACACTCAGATGAGCCAGGCGTCGGGTAGGCCAGCCCAGAGTTGCCCCTGGTAGCCCCGGACATCGCTCAGTTGGACCAACACTCAGAGGAGCACTGGCCCGGGGGGGTTAAAATAATGATGACCCTTGGGCGCGCGACCCCCAAGGGAAAAGAAAAGGGTAGGTGGCGAATGGTAAAACCAATGTTGGGCATTGCTGGAAGAGTTTTACTCAAGGCGAACTGTCAAGGGGTTCCCATAATAGCCCAACCGCGTAAGGAACGCAAAATCCGGGAACATATCACCGATATGACGGAAACTAGGGTGGCAAGAGTGGAACAAAACACCAGGCATAAGGCCGAGCCTTCCACCCTTTACCAAGTATATAGATGCATTAATTAAATAAGATATATTGTGATATCCCAACAAGTAGACATGTTCCAACAGGGAACAACATCTCCATGTTCCAACAAGGAAGAAACTTCAAACTTCACCTGCAACTAACAACGCTATAAGAGGGGCTGAGCAAAGCGGTAACATAGCCAAACAACGGTTTGCTAGGACAAGGTGGGTTAGAGGCTTGGTTCAACAATATGGGAGGCATGATAAGCAAGTGGTAGGTATCGCAGCATAGGCATAGCAAAAGAGCGAGCAACTAGCAAGCAAAGATAGAAGTGATTTCGAGGGTATGGTCATCTTGCCTGAGATCCCGCAAGGAAGAAGAACGAGTCCATGAAGAAGACAAACGGACGTAGTCGAACGGTTGCTCACAATCGCGACGTTATTGGAACCAACCCGAAGAAGCAACACCGGAAAGAAAGCAAACAACATAGTAAACAAACCACACATAGACATGGCATGATGCACAAACAATTATGATGCATGTCCGGTTTAATGAAGCATGGCATGGCAAAATGCACAAACAATCCTACAAATTAAGTGGAGCTCAACATGCAACTCTGTTGCATATTGACAAAACACCACGTGACTTATTTAGTTCTCTCTCGTTTATGTACCCAACAATATTAAATGTTCTTAGCATGGCAATAGGGTGAAGCATAATTAAACTACCTAACTAGGCAAGTTTAAATGAGGCTGGAACAACAAACAACAAGTCCGGAAACTCCTCATATGCCTTAGTAATTTATTGCAACAACAATTTAAACATTTCAATTGTTGTTATCATGATGCGGATGACGTGGACAAGTTTATGCAATTTTTATTGAAGTTGACAAGAGCAATAAGAAGTATTTGTCACCGTGGTGGAAACAAAAGGGGTGCCACGACAACGATACCGATAACTCGATTGAGATACCGATACAAAGGAGAAGTATGCGGATGCGTGCAAAAGATGGTGGGGCGCTCCCGGATTTCGGGTGTCCCATGAGACGATGGTAACAAGGCAAAAGAGGGGCAACGTGCATCGACAATTCGAACATGGTTCGAACATGAGCATCTCATACATCACACATGCATTCGTTCACGGGCAGTCGTCTCGGGGTTATACCTTCGATGCGTGCATTCGGGGGCGGAACGCGTTCGTCGAAGGAAGTAGTGGTACACGGGTCGTAGTGGAAGTAGTGGTTCACGTTTCGTAGATGTTCGAGGTCACGGCGAGGAACTTGACATCCACAGGGTCTTCGAGTGTCGACGGTAGTTGTTCTATGCATCGGGCGTCAAGGTACTTGTCGTTCTTTGCGAATCCAAAGACAGCGGTAGTTGTACACACGTTGTCGGGGAACTTGTCAGTCCGATCTTGGCAATGGTAGTTGTGCACGGATCATAGACGTTCTCGGGTCATCGTTAGAGGAGTTTGGCAGATTTGAATCCCTTCGAGGTTGTCGTGGTACTTGGGGTCTTCGGACTTGCCGGTCTCGATGAAACGAAGGGGTACTTGGCGATCAAAGGACGTCGTGGTACTTGGGGGTAGTGGTACTTGACGCATCGTCATGGTACTTGGCAAAATTCTTCGAGAAGATACTTGACTTTCCGGGTATGGTTCTTCGCGTATCGTTCTTGCCGATCCAAAACCAAGCGAGACAAAAGGGCCCCAGGTGGGCAGCAGCAAGGTAGGGCGGTGCGCGAGCAGCGGCAGAAGATGCCGGAAAACAAACACAGGTATGGGCATGGCCCAAAGCAGAAGAGGCTGCGATGGTTATGCTCGGAGTAGGAGCATCTTGATGCCGGCAGCTTGATGCAGAGCAGGCGAAGCAGGGTCGCTGCTGCTGAGCAGCTGCTGACAGCCAAGCAGTGGCCTGGAGGCGGGGAAGCAGGAGCAAGGCGGCTTGCCGGCGCGAGGTAAGGCAGCGACGCAGGCGAGGAGTCCCAGCGGCGGAGCTCCATGGGAGGCGCGGTCATGCACTACTGCTGGAGCTTCTCATGCAGAGGGGAAGCCGGCGGTGTCTAGGCACCGGGAAACCACAGCGAGGAGGAGAAAAGAGCAGGGGCGCGCGACTGGGGAAGGCAGGCGGTGGCGGCTTGCTTCGACACGGGGAAGGTAAGGAAGAAGGGCGCGGCGCTCGAGCACTGCGGGCACGCGACGACAGCAACAACGCCATTTCCGGCGACGTCCCATCGCCCCACGCAGGGGAGGCTGAGCAGAGGAACGGAGTGGCCGGCCGCTCGAGTTGCACGCTCCTTCTCTCTCTGGCGGCGGAATGAGGAAGAGAGGGATCGGGACGAGGGAGAGATCGAGAGGAGTGGGTCGAGGGGATCGGGATCGAGGAGATGGTGGAGTCGGGCTGCGGGTCTCCCTCTGGCGGCGCGAGGGGAGAGATGGAGCGAAAGGGAAACGAGCTAGGGTTAGCGCTAGGGTTGGTGGGCCGATGGGCCTAAGTGGCCGGCTAGGCTGGGCCTAGGAAGGCCGGCCCAAAGGAAAGGAGAACAGCCAGGACCTGCTGGGCTGCCTCTCCTACTCTTCTCTCTTAACCAAAAAGAGAAAAATACAAATAGATAGAAGGGAAAAAAGAAAGAGAGAGTATGGATGGAATTTGGGCATGGAAGTTAAATTCCCGGACTCACAAGAATGATCTTGATCCAAGAAAAATATAAATGGGCATGTGTACAAAGTTTGGATTGGAACTCGTTTGAATTAAATTCAAATGGGTTCGAAAAAGAAGTGGGCGTTAGAAAGGTCCCAAAATGTTGAGATTTTTGGTAGACCTCCAGAAAAAGATAAAAGAATTTATGGGCGAAGTTTGAGGAGCAAACTCGAAGTAGAAAAGACATGTGATTATTTGCAAGTGTGTTCATGGGTGATTCCGAAAATGGAATATTCAATATAGCTCCCTAATATCAGGAGGATATGTTATAAAGAGGATCACCATGTGAATTCCCTCGATTTAAATGGATCAAAGATCCATGCCATTTATTTAGTTGAGTTAAGAAAAGAAATGACATGATGCAATGCACATGATGCAAAGATGAAAACGATGAACCAAACAAATCACACGATGAAACCCAAAAATCATGGAAGGCACCTGAAGCTCCAAACTTGGGGCGTTACAACACTCCACCACTACGAGAGGATCTCGACCCGAGATCTAGAATGGCACCAGAGGGAAAAATGGAAGAGAAAGAGAAGAGGTAGAACTAAGTTGCTTCTTTGACCAATAAGTGAAACCACGAACCTTGAGAGGTCGAACAAATTGAAAGGAAGAATGCAACGAAGAAGAACAAAGTTGCAAACACTCCGTTAAGAAAGAGGAATAAGAAAGAACCGATTCGGGTAGCACTCCGGTTGAAAAGAGATAAAAGACTTGATAAGATGAAAGAACTTGAAAAGGGGCACGACACTCCAGTTGGATGGATAAGCAAGGAAAAAAATGATCTTGGCAAACGAGATGATAGGACGAAGAGAGTAACGTCACAATGCCTCCGGAACGAAAGAAAAGAAGGTAGATCGTCAGAATAAGAGATCGGAGAAAGAAATGACAACTCTCGCAAATAGAATTGAAAGAGCATGCCTACGAAGAAAAAGTTGAACGGAGTTGTTGGAGAACCAACAATGAAAAGAGTAAGATTGTTGTGGGCTTATGGAAAACATCTCAAAACTATGAGGTGAAATTCTGCCACTAAAGAAAAATAATATATTGGATTGGTATCAATAAGGAGACGAGAAACTTATTTCACCGGGAGGATAAAGAAGAACTTGGATCATTTATAAGCACCATACATAGCAAAATCCTTAGGGAAAGCTTTTAGGTGAAATATAACCCAAGATAGCTCCAACAACGAGATTGATGGATTTAAAATACCTCATTCATAACAACATGTGAGTCATGAAACATGAACTCAAATTATCAAGAATGACATAATACCACCTCCGATGGTACGGTAGACAGAAATGCACTCCGGATTACAATATGAAGAAAACTTGAGTTCCTCTGAACAGAATCTTGATGAACACTTCGAGAAGAAATTAAATCCTTGATGAACCATCATGTAGAACCTTCATGAAGAACTCCGGTAACAAAAAAGATGATCAAACGAAAAGAAAGAGAAGTTGAAAACACAAGGTGAATCCTTGCAATGATTTAGATGGATCTCCGTGATAATTAGAGCTTGGAACTCCGGTAAACAAAATATGAGCACTTGAAACCCAGAATATGTATGATGAATCACTCCGTAATAAGGAATTAATCACTTGGATGAAACAAAAATGAGAATTACATTATGTTTATCCTTCACCAATTAAATTGATGACAAACAACGGATTTGACGTATTACTTATTCTCGTTGAAAGGATTAAGATAGATATAGCACAAACTTGAGAAGGTCTTCAATGATCCACCGGTAGAATTTTGACAAGCACGAATGCATAGATATGATACACAAAGGAAGAAAACTCTTGAACGAACCACCGTAAGAATTGAAAAAGAACGAATAAAACATAAAGAAACACGGGGAAGAATTATGAAATGAACGAGGATACTTGAGAGAATTTAGATCCAAGAGAACGAAGAGATTACGAGCTGATTAGAGAATATTTGAATGAAGCACCGGTAAGATAGGAGAATGATAACTGACAGCTGAGAATGAATAAACCTGAATTGATGGACTCCGGATAACGAACCGAGAAGACTCTTGAATTACTCCGGATAGGTGAAAAGAATTCTCACAATCAAAACAATTATGAGAGGATGGCCTCGAACTAGAACCATGAATCTCTGAGAGAACGGACAGGATATGGAGGAAAAACTCTTCTTCGGTCTTCAAATGTTGAGAATGATGATGAGAAACACCACCAAATTGTTGAGATACTCTGGAATAAAGAAGAATGGAAAAGTTGAACCAATGATGAAAAGAATTTGGAAGACCTTGGAGAAAGACATTTGACTGATGATAATTCATTCTTACGTCAAACTTCGAAAAGAATTTAGGATAGCTCCGGGAAAATAAGAAGAGTCATGTAAGATCCTGGGAAAAGACCTGTGGGTTAGGGCCCACTCAAAAGAAAACACCGTTGAATGATTTGAAGGAGAGATTGCACCGGTAGAATGAAATGACTTGAATGAGATAGGACCTCGAAATAACTTGAACGAAAGCAGAGTGGAAACATGAATCTTTGAGATATCTTGAGCACTCCGGAACAATTAAATAGCGAGAAGTGAATGAATATGAGGTGCACCGGCATGAGAAGGTATTTGAAACGAGGAAAAAGGATATGATTAACAGAGCTTGACTTAGATCCACCGGAGAATAAAAAAAGCGAAATATGGTGAACTTGAGGCTCCGTTAATATCTTCATGAGAATCACCGGATAAGAACATTGAAGGAAAAGAATGAAGATACTTCACATGAATAAAAAGATACTTGATTTAAGAAATCTGAGTCCTTGAAGAAAAAGGGTGGGAGGGCGGGAAAACAAAGGCAGCTTGGGACGAATGAAATGAGCACCGTTGAGAAGAACTGATACTTGATCTTGCGGATGTTGCAATGATCGGATCCACTTGAAGAGAAAACACGTCGGTTGAAAAGGATTGGAAAGACAATCTCGATTAATATGAAGGGGTTTGGTATTCCCATAGGATATGAGAACACCATTTAGGAACAGGTATGAAATCAACATTTGACTTCGAAGCAACTCGAATACCACAACTCAAAGCAAAACAAAAGATTGGCTTGCAGAATAAGCCAGAACAAACATATGATAGAGATTTCGTCCGAAGTTTTTGTGGTGGGGCCTACACGGGCTCGATCGTACAGCACCATCATGTACAAGGCAGTGCATATGACATACGAAGTGTCCCCGAGTCGGCATAGCCAAGGACTCTTTAAGACACAACGAGACCACTTTAAAACCGACCGTGAATAGGCGGACCACTAGACGTCGAACCCCAATTTCATATCATACATCTGTCGGAAAGATATCCTAAGAGCTACTTGAATTCCCACTTATAAACTCCCGAAATTTTCCGGTTATGCAATCAGGTGTTGGGGATACAAGGGAAGCATAATATCTCACCCAAAACTAACAAATCCTACATCCAGCTGTATCCATCCTTCAACACATAACCAAGAAACCTTCGGAAATCATCTACCTCAACCTTCGAAAAGCATCCGTTATACGAGTTATGGCAATACTCCCGAACTCCCGCCCCAGTACTGGGTGGCGTCGAGGTTATCTCACCAACGAACTGCATAAAAGAGATTTTCGATGTCGGCGTACTAAACTCAGGTATTCCAGAATTGCAACGATAAAATTATGACGACAACACCTCAGAGCTCAACTCCCCGGGACACTTCCACAAAACCCCTGACATGAGGCACCAAGACAATGTTCTCGTCACAAAACCATCGGAATGATTCCAAGATACCCGCATGATCCTAATTTTTTTTTTAGTGAAATTTGAGGAGAGAAGAGTCAAAACTCTACGTCAGGATGCCTTAGCAGAGCGATGAGGAGACTGGGAAGTAAAAAGAATTCCTAAATTCTCTGATATATAGTTCCTAAATGACTCAAAACATTTTTCTAGACACAACTCGGCTGCTAAAAACAATCAAACAGTGGGGGCTCCTAAGGTCGGGGAAGGCTCTGATTACCAACTTGTAACGCCCCGGACACACCCGCCGATGGTCGTTACTCCTGGCGGGATCTAGACTGGCCCCACAGATCAATACTAGTCTTTTCTGCGCACTTTGTCCTCACTCATGCGCACCCGGGAGCAACTTCCCGGTCGGTCACCCATCCTGACACTACTCCAAGCTGAGCACGCTTAACTTTGGAGTTCTGTCCGAATGGGCTCCCGAAAAAGAAGGAATTCCTTATTGATATGAGTAGTCTACCATCCCTAATAAGCCAGGCTATCACAATCTTCCTTCCAATATTTATTATATATTCCAAAATAATTCTCCATTGATTTTCAGGTCATTCCAAGAACTTTTATTTCTGCACAAAAATAACACCATGGCAATTCTGCTGAAACAGCGTTAGTCCGGGTTAGTTTCATTCAAATCATGCAAGTTAGAGTCCAAAACAAGGGCAAAAGTGTTTGGAAAAATAGACCGACGGAGACGTATCAACTCCCCCAAGCTTAAACCTTTGCTTGTCCTCAAGCAATTCAGTTGATAAACTGAAAGTGATAAAGAAAAACTTTTACAAACTCTGTTTGCTCTTGTTGTTGTAAATATGTAAAGTCAGCATTCAAGTTTTCAGCAAAGATTATGAAGTAACCATAGTCACAATAACATTTAGGTCTCATGTTTACTCATATCAATGACATAATCAACTAGCGAGCAATAATAATAAATCTCGGATGACAACATTTTCTCAAAACAATCATGATATGATATAACAAGATGGTATCTCGCTAGCCCTTTCTGAGACCGCAAAACATAAATGCAGAGTACCTTTAAAGATCAAGGACTGACTAGACATTGTAGTATGGTAAAAAAGATCCAATCAAGTCATACTCAATGTAAACTAATAGTAATGGATGCAAATGACAACGGTGCTCTCCAACTGGTGCTTTTTAATAAGAGGGTGATGACTCAACATAAAAGTAAATAGATAGGCCCTTCGCAGAGGGAAGCAGGGATTTGTAGAGGTGCCAGAGCTCGGTTTTGGAATAGATATGAACAATATTTTGAGCGGTATACTTTCATTGTCAACATAACAACCGAGAGATGGCGATATCTTCCATGCTACACATATTATAGGCGGTTCCCAAACAGAATGGTAAAGTTTATACTCCCCCTCCACCAACAAGCATCAATCCATGGCTTGCTCAAGACAACGAGTGCCTCCAACTAACAAGAGTTCCGGGAGTTTTGTTTGTAATTATTTTGATTTGATTTGCATAAAGCATGGGACTGGGCATCCTGATGACCAGCCATTTTCTCGTGAGTGAAGAGGGGAGTCCACTCCTCTTGAGAATAACCCACCTAACATGGAAGATACGGACAACCCCAGTTGATACATGAGCCATTCGAGCATACAAAACAGAATGTTTATTTGAAGGTTTAGAGTTTGGCACATACAAATTTACTTGGAACGGCAGGTAGATACCATACATAGGTAGGTATTGTGGACTCATATGGAATAACTTTGGGGTTTATGGAATTGGATGCACAAGCACTATTCCCGCTTAGTACAGGTGAAGGCTAGCAAAAGACTGGGAAGCGACCAGCTAGAGAGCGACAACAGTCATGAACATGCATTAAAATTAATCAACACCGAATGCAAACATGAGTAGGATATAATGCACCATGAACATAAATATCGTAGAGGCTATGTTGATTTTGTTTCAACTACATGCGTGAACATGTGCCAAGTCAAGCCACTCGAATCATTCAAAAGAGGATATCGCCCTATATACCACATCACAACCATTTTAATAGCATGTTGGCACGCAAGGTCAACCATTATAAGCTCCTAGCTAATTAAGCATGGCATAAGCAACTATAATCTTGAATTGTCATTGCAAACATGTTTATTTATAATAGGCTGAATCGGGAACGATGGACTAATCATATTTACAAAAATAAGAGAGGTCGAGTTCATAACAGCTTTTCTCATCTCAATAAGTTCATCATATAATTATCATTATTGCCTTTCACTTGCACCATCGAACGATGTGAATAATAATAATAGTGCACGTGCATTGGACTAAGCTGGAATATGCAAGCATTCAATTCAAGAGAGAAGACAAGGTAATATGGGCTCTTTGTTAGATCAACAATAATGCATATAAGAGCCACTTTAACATTTTAATTATGGTCTTCTCCTCTCGACCTGTAACGCCCTCGATGCGGCTATATCTCCCACGTGTCGAACCACGACTTAGAGGCATAACCACATTGAAAGCAATGTCGCAAGTGAGGTAATCTTCACACAACCCATGTAATACATAAGGGAAAGAGATACATAGTTGGCTTACAATCGCCACTTCACACAATTACATGAATAAAGCATTACATCATCCAGATATACTCAAGGTCCGACTACGGAACCCAAAATTAAAAGAAGACTACCCCAAATGCTACACAGATCCACGATCGTCCCAACTGGGCTCCACTACTAATCAACTGGAAACGGAACAACATGACGAACACGATCTCCAACTAGCTCCTCCTAGAGCTTGGTTGCGTCATCTGCACGGTTCAACGGCACCTGCAAGCTGGTTTTGGAAGTATCTGTGAGTCACGGGGACTCAGCAATCTCACACCCTCGCGATCAAGACTATTTAATCTTATAGGAAGGTAAAAGGTATGAGGTGGAGCTGCAGCAAGCGACTAGCATATATGGTGGCTAACATACGCAAATGAGAGCGAGAAGAGAAGGCAAAAGCACGGTCGAACAAATATGAGCAAGAAGTGATCCTAAAACAACCTACGTCAAGCATAACTCCAACACCGTGTGCACTTCCCGGACTCGCCGGAAAGAGACCATCACGGTTACACACGCGGTTGATGTATTTTAATTAAGATCAACTTTAGATTTTCTACAACCGAACATTAACAAATTCCCATCTGCCCATAACCGCGGGCACGACTTTTAGAAGTTCAAATCCCTGCAGGGGTGTCCCAACTTAGCCCATCATAAGCTCTCACGGTCAATGAAGGATATTCCTTCTCCCAAGACAATCCGATCAGACTCGGCATCCCGGTTACATGACATCCTCGACAATGGTAAAACAAGTCCAGCAAGACCGCCTGATGCGCTACATCCTGATGGGAGCTGCACATATCTCGTTATCAGGGCACCGGATGAACACTATGTACAGCTAAAACCAACCCTCAAGTTTCCCCGAGGTGGCGCCGCAAGTGGCTCTGTTTTGGACCAACACTTAGACAAGCACTGGCCCCGGGGGGGGGGGGAGGGGTTAAAATAAAGATGACCCTTGGGCTGGCCTAACCCAAGGGAAAAAGAGGCTAGATGGCGAATGGTAAAACCAAGGTTGGGCCTTGCTGGAGGAGTTTTATTCAAGGCGAACTGTCAAGGGGTTCCCATTATAACCCAACCGTGTAAGGAACGCAAAATCCGGGAACATAACATCGATATGATGGAAACTAGGGCGGCAAGAGCGGAACAAAACACTAGGCATAAGGCCGAGCCTTCCACCCTTTACCAAGTATATGGATGCATTAATTAAATAAGAGATATTGTGATATTCCAACAAAATATCCATGTTCCAAACATGGAACAAGCTCCAATCTTCATCTACAACTAACAACGCTATAAGAGGGGTTGAGCAAAGCGGTAACATAGCCAAACAACGGTTTGCTAGGACAAGGCGGGTTAGAGGCTTGGCTCAACAATATGGGAGGCATGATAAGCAAGTGGTAGGTATCACGACATAGGCATAGCAAAAGAGCGAGCAACTAGCAAGCAAAGATAGAAGTGATTTCGAGGGTATGGTCATCTTGCCTGAAATCCCGCAAGGAAGAAGAACGAGTCCATGAAGAAGTCAAACGGACGTAGTCGAACGGTTCCTCACAACGCGACGTTATCGGAACCAACCCGAAGAAGCAACACCGGAAAGAAGCACACTACATAGTAAACAACCAACACATGAACATGGCATGATATGCGGGATGCGGTATGCGGTGCATATGCATGATTTGGAAAGGAATGATTGAACCTGGCCTCAACTTGGAAAACCAAGAGTGCCATTGGTAAGGTGAGTTGATTTCGGTCAAAATCTATATAAAGATCACCGGAATCGGATGCGCGGTTTGGAAATGACAAGCAAAACAAATATGACACCAGTCTGCGATAATCAGCAAGAAGCCATCTAAATGCATCAAGAAAAATATGCTACAACACTCAAACATGGCAACAAAATACATGGCAGGGTTCCACTCATGATGCTTGACAAAATATGAACACTGAGCTACGGCTAATTCACTCATTAACATGTTTAAACAAGCATGGCAAAAGTGCAAATGATAACAGGTTTCAGACTTAGTGAAATAAGCAACATGGCAGGAATTTATCATCAGGAAGCAATGTTTAGAGCACGATAACTACAAGCTATAGGAACATATCATGGCAAAGCAAGGCATGGAATGAAGCTACTCTAAGCATATAACAAAAGTCCCTTAGTGACCATGTGCCAAAAGGATCAGAAAATACAATTGCAAGCATGTGAACATAGCCAAACACAAACAGATTCAGACTTAGTGAAAAACTGGAGCATGGCAAAACAGTTAACAAGTAGGCATGTTTACGAGCTTGATGCACTCACTACGAGGCATTGCATGACAAACTAAGCATACACCCATCAAGAAGACATGACATAGAAGCTATACATGGCAAGAACAATATCATAGCATGCACGGATCAATAGCAACATCCTCGGCAAAATCGCTAAACATGTCAACAATCTGCCAGGAACATTTATAGCAAAAGTAGAACTCAATTGACTCAAGCCAGGGTGCTCCATAATTGAAAACAAAGACATGGATAGATAGAGCACCACAATATCTACAAAACATCCTTACTGATCATGCTCAAAAGAGGCACGGATCACTAGGAAACAACATGAACATATGGCATAAAAACAATAACATGACAAGGACTTAGTGAAATTCAAGTCCCTGAAATCAGCATCATTGAGTAAGCTACTTTGCATACTTGTGCTAGTCACCACAAAGATCACAAAAATACATGGCATACACCCCTGTAAAGATGGCATGGCATATATCAAAACACATGTAGAGCTCAGGATCATAGAATGCACACATTAATCATGGCAAAAATGACAAAATGGCATTTGCTGAAACAGATCTGACATAATCATCAAATAGCCCTCTTCCAACGACATTTCGGGCATCAAGATGAGCTCAAATGAAAATGATGCAATGAGATGAAATGATGTACTCGTCGAGACGAACATTTTGATGTGCTACACGCACGAACCGGAGGTACGGATGCAAAGTGATGACCAGATGAACATGGCTTAAAATTAGTGAGATCTGGGGACTTAGCCATATCACCTCGCGGAAAAAGTCAACGGGCGGACGAGGTGGTGCGGGATGACGAGATCTGGGACGGAGGGAGGCGTTTGGATGGAGGGACCGGTGGATCTGGTCCCGCTTCTTCTCCGGATCTGGCCGGACCGAACTCCGGCGAAGAGGGCGGCGAGCTCCGGCGAAGGTGGACTCCGGCGAGGCGAGGCCGAGGCGACGGTGGCGGCCGGCGGCGCGGCGAGGTCGGAGCAGCAGCGAGCAAAGCAGCGGGTGCGGCGGTCGAGACGGCGAGTGTGGCGGTCGGTGCCGGCGAGCAAGGCGGGGCGGCGGCGATGCGCAGCGGCGAGGAGGCGTGGGGAGGCGCATGGCGGCGGCGAGGCACGGAAGGACGCGAGCGGCGGCGGCCCAAACTGGCCCGGGGCGGGCCCGATCTGGGCTCCCTCGGGCCCGGCGGCGGGGAGGAGAGAGGAGGGCGACGTGTCGCCCCCTGGTTGGTCGCGGGAGGTGGTGATGCTGAGGTGGCGGCACCGGATTGGGCGGAGCAAGGTGGCGGCGGCGGCTGGACATTGTCCGGCTCGGCGCGGACGTGTCCGACGGCGCGAGGATGAAGAAGACTAGGGTTAGATCTGCGCGGAAATTTTGAGGAGAGCCACATATATATAGGTAGAGGGAGCTAGGAGGCTCCAAATGGAGTGCGGTTTTCAGCCACGCGATCGTGATCGAACGACCGAGATGATGGGAGAGGTTTAGGAGGGTTTTGGGCCACTTTGGAGGGGTGTGAGGCTGCAACACACACGAGGCCTTTTCAGTCCCTCGGTTAACCGTTGGAGTATCAAACGAAGTCCAAATGGCACGAAACTTGACAGGCGGTCTACCGGTAGAAAACCAAGGCCACATGACAAGTCTCGGTCCAATCCGAAAACGTTTAACACCCGCACACAAAAAGAGGTAGAAATGGACACCGAGTGAGATAGGAGCGCCGGATTGCAAAATGGACAACGGGGTAAATGCTCAGATGCATGAGACGAACATGTATGCAAATGAAATGCACATGATGACATGATATGCAATGCATGACGCACAAGCAATGACAAGGCAACAATAGCGAATAACTGGAGGACACCTGTCACATCGGTCTCGGGGCGTTACAACACTCCACCACTATGAGAGGATCTCGTCCCAAGATCTAGAATGACACCGGATGGAAACGGAAGAGAAAGAGAAGAGGTAAAACTAAGTTGCTTCTTTGACAAACGAGTGAAACCACAAGCCTTAAGAGGTTGAACAAATTGAAAGAAAGAATGCAACGAGAATGAGCGAAGTTGAAAGCAATCCGTTGGGAAAAAGAACAAGGAAGAACAAATTTGGGCAGCACTCCGGTTGAAAAGAGATGCAAGGCTTGATAAGGCGAAAAGAAATAGAGCAAAAGTGCACAACACTCAGGTTAAATGGATAGACATGAAAAGAACATGGTCCTGACAAGAACAAGAAGAATGGGTTGAAGAGAGCAACATCACAATACCTCCGGAACGAAAGAATATAAGATAGATAATTGAAATAAAAGAAAGGAGAAGAAAAAGGCAACTTCTGCCACAACATAGCTTAAAAAGGCATATTTAGGAGAAGGGTCGAACGGAGTTGTTGGAAAACCAACAACGAAAAGGACAAGGTTGTAGTGGACTTATAGAAAACATCTCAAACTAAGAGGTAAAATTCTGCCACCAACGAAAAAACAAAAGATTGGATAGATAACACCAAGGAGATGAGAAACTTATTCACCAGGAGGGTAAAAGAACTTGTGTCATTTATAAGCACCATAATAGCAACAATCCTTAGGGAAAGCTTTAGGTGAAATATAACCCAAGATAACTTCAATGAAGAGATTGATGGATTGAAAGATGACTTGAACAAAGAGAAAATTATGGATTTTAGATATGTCACTCTTGAAAAACTTGTGAATCATGAAACACGAAGGGAAAATATCGAGAATGACATAACACCACCTCAAAAGATAAGGTAAAACGAATTGCACTCCGGATTGCAGGAAGAAGAAAATTTGAAGTATATCTTGGCGGATCATAGCCTTCAAGAGATATCTTGAAGAACAATTGAAGAATGAAAAGAATCCTTGACGAACCACCATGAGGAACTACGGTAATAAAAGGATGATCAAACAAAAGGAAAGAGAAATTGAAAACACAAGGTGAAACCTCGTAATGATTTGGATGGATCCTCGTGATGATATAATCGAGGGAGCTTGGAACTCCGAGAAAAGAAAGATGAACAAATGAAATCAAGAATTTGATTAGCCTCTGGAATAAGGAATTGAATTACTCGATGAAAACAAGAATAAGAATTATGTGACACGTATCCTACACCAATTTAAATTGGTGAGAAGCACCGGATTTGGCATACTACTTATTCTCGTAGAAAGGATTAAGAGAGATATCGCGCCATCTTGGGAAGGTCTTCAATGAACCACCGGTAAAATGAAACAACGAATAAATTGATATGATAACCAAGGAAGAGAGTGTTGGGGATCGTAGCAGAAATTTAAAATTTTCTACGCATCACCAAGATCAATCTCTGGAGTAATCTAGCAATGAGGGGAAGGAGAGTGCATCTACATACCCTTGTAGATCGCTAAGCGGAAGCATTCAAGAACGCGGATGAAGGAGTCGTACTCGCAGTGATTCAGATCACGGTTGATTCCGATCTAGCGCCGAACGGACGACGCCTCCGCGTTCAACACACGTACAGCCCGGGGACGTCTCCTCCTTCTTGATCCAGCAAGGGGATAGGAGAAGTTGAGGGAGAACTCCAACAGCACGATGGCATGGTGGCAATGGAGCTCGTGGTTCTCCAGCAGGGCTTCGCCAAGCACTATGGAGGAGGAGGAGGTGTAGGAGGAGGGAGGGCTGCGCCAGGGAAGAGGTGCGGCCGCCCTCTCTCTCCCTCACTATATATAGGGGGAAGGGAGGAGGGGGAGGCACCCTAGGGTTCCCTAGGGGCGGCGGCCAGGCAGATGGGATCTCCCTAGGGAAAATCCTAGGGAGACTTGCCCCCCAAGCCAAGCAGGTGGAGGCTTGCCTCCCAAGCCAGGTGGAGGCGCCCCACCTCCCCAAGTAACATGGGAAAGGGTGTGGGGGGCGCACCACCCCTTAGTGGGCTGGTTTGCCCCTTCCCCTTTGGCCCATGAGGCCCTCCAACACTTGCCGGGGCTCCCGAAACACCTTTCCGTCATGCTGGCCATAGCCTGGTACCCCCGGAACACTTCCGGACTCCAATACCCTTCGTCCAATATATCGATCTTCACCGCCAGACCATTCCGGAACTCCTCGTGACATCCGGAATCTCATTCGGGACTCCGAACTACCTTCGGTAACCACATACTATTTCCCATAACAACTCTAGCATCACCGAACCTTAAGTGTGTAGACCCTACAGGCTCAGGAGTCATGCAGACATGGCCGAGACAACTCTCCGATCAATAACCAACAGCGGGATCTGGATACCCATGTTGGCTCCCACATGCTCCACGATGATCTCACTGGATGAACCACGATGTCAAGGATTCAATCAATCCCGTATACAATTCCCTTTGTCTATCGGTACGATACTTGCCCGAGATTCGATCGTCGGTATCCCGATACCTTGTTCAATCTCGTTACCGACAAGTCTCTTTACTCGTTTCGTAACACATCATCCCGTGATCAACTCTTTGGTCACATTGTGCACATTATGATGATGTCCTACCGAGTGGGCCCAGAGATACCACTCCGTTACACGGAGTGACAAATCCCAGTCTCGATTCGTGCCAACCCAACAGACACTTTCGGAGATACCTGTAGTGAACCTTTATAGCCACCCAGTTATGTTGTGACGTTTGGCACACCCAAAGCACTCCTACGGTATTCGGGAGTTGCACAATCTCATGGTCTAAGGAAATGATACTTGACATTAGAAAAGCTTTAGCATATGAACTACATGATCTTTGTGCTAGGCTTAGGATTGGGTCTTGTCCATCACATCATTCTCCTAATGATGTGATCCCGTTATCAACGACATCCAATGTCCATGGTTAGGAAACCGTAACCATCTATTGATCAACGAGCTAGTCAACTAGAGGCTTACTAGGGACATGGTGTTGTCTATGTATCCACACATGTATCTGAGTTTCCTATCAATACAATTCTAGCATGGATAATAAACGATTATCATGAACAAGGAAATGTAATAATAACCAATTTATTATTGCCTCTAGGGCATATTTCCAATAGTCTCCCACTTGCACTAGAGTCAATAATCTAGTTCACATCGCCATGTGATTAACACTCACAGGTCACATCGCCATGTGACCAACATCCAAGAGTCTACTAGACTCAACGATCTAGTTCACATCACTATGTGATAAATACTCAAAGAGTTTTGGGTTTGATCATGTTATGCTTGTGAGGGAGGTTGTAGTCAACTGGTCTTGCCATATTCAGATCCCTATGTATTTCGCAAAACTTTATGTCGTAGATGCTGCTACCATGTTCCACTTGGAGCTATTCCAAATTATTGCTCCATTATACGTATCCGGTATCTCTACTCAGAGCTATCCGGATAGGTGTCAAGCTTTCATCGACGTCACTCTTTATGTCGAACTCTTTATCACCTCCATAACCGAGAAACATTTCCTTATTCCTCTAAGGACAATTTTTAACCGCTATCTGGTGATCTACTCCTAGATCACCTTTGTACCCTCTTGCTAGACATGTGGCAAGGCACACATCAGGTGTGGTACTCAGCATGGCATACCGTATAGAGCCTATGAAAAGATCATAGGGGACGACCTTCGTCCTTCCTCTTTCTTCTGCCGTGGTCAATCTTTGAGTCTTACTCAACTTCCCACCTTACAACTCAGGTAAGAACCCCTTCTTTGACTGATCTATTTTGAACTCCTTCAAAAACATGTCAAGGTGTGCGTTCTTTGAAAGTATCATCAGGCGTCTTGATCTATCTCTATAGATCTTGAGGTCCAATATGTAAGCAGCTTTATCTAGGTCTTCCTTTGAAAATCACTCTTCAAACAAACTATTTATGCTTTCCAGAAATTCTACATTATTTTGGATCAACAATATGTCATCCACATATACTTATCAGAAATGTTGTAGTGCTCCCACTCACTTTCTTGTAAATAAAAGTTTCTAGCAAACATTGTATAAACCTAAAAGCTTTGATCACTCCATCAAAACATATATTCCGATTCCGAGATGCTTGCTCTAGTCCATAGAAGGATTGCTGGAGCCAGCATACCCTTTAGCATCCTTAGGATCGTCAAAACCTTTTATTGTATCACATACAACTTTTCTTACGAAAACTGGTAAAAAAACTTGTTTTGACATCCATTTGTCAGATTTCATAATCGAAAAATACAGCTAATGCTAACATGATTCCGACGGACTTAAGCATCGCTACGGGTGAGAAATTCTCATCGTAGTCAACTCCTTGAACTTGTGAAAAGACTCTTTCCCACAAGTCGAGCTTCATAGACGGTAACATTACCGCCCACGTCCGTCTTCTTCTTAAAGACCCATTTATCTCAATGGCTTGACGATCATCGGGCAAGTCCACCAAAGTCCATACTTTGTTCTGATACATGGATCCTATCTCGGATTTCATGGCTTCCAACCATCTGTCGGAATACGGGCCCACCATCACTTCTCCATAGCTCGTAGGTTCATTATTGTCTAACAACATGGTATCTAAGACAGGATTACCGTACCACTCAGGAGTAGTACATATCCTTGTCGACCTATGAGGTTTGATAGCAACTTGATCCGAAGCTTCATGATTACTATCATTAACTTCCTATTCAACAGATGTAGGCGCCACAGAAAACATCTTTCTATGTTGTAGCACTCTCTGGTTGAAGTAAAGGTTCGACAACCTCATCAAGTTCTATCTTCCTCCCACTCAATTCTTTCGAGAGAAACTCCTTCTCGAGAAAGGACCCGTTCTTAGCGACAAACAATTTGCCCTCGGATCTGAGATAGAAGGTATACCCAACTATCACCTTTGGGTATCCTATGAAGACGTGTTTGTCCGCTTTGGGTTCGAGCTTCTCCGGCTGAAGCCTTAAGCATCTCAGCCCCAAACATTAAGAAACGACAACTTTGGTTTCTTGCCAAACCAATGTTCATACGGCGTCATCTCAATGGACTTATATGGTGTCCTATCTAAAGTGAATGCAGCTGTCTCTAATGCATAACCTCAAAATAATAGCGGTAGATCGGTAAGAGACATCATAGATCGCACCATATCTCATAAAGTTCGATTACGACGTCCGGACACACCATTACCCTGTGGTGTTCCAGGTGGCTTCAACTGTGAAACAATTCCACAATGTCTTAAGTGTTTGCCAAACTCATAACTCAGAAATTCTCATTGATCAGATCGTAGGAATTTGATCTTCTTGTTATGATGATTCTTAACTTCACTCTGAAATCGCTTGAACTTTTCAAACGTTTCCGACTTGTGCTTCATTAAGTAAATATACCTATATCTACTCAAATCATCAGTGAAGATGAGAAAATAGCGATATCCACCGCATGCTTCAATTCTCATTGGATCACACGCATCAGCATGTATGATTTCCAACAAGTCACTTGCCCATTTCATTGTACCTAAAAATGGGGTCTTAGTCATCCTGCCCATGAGGCACGGCTCGCATGTGTCAAGCGATTCAAAATCAAGTGACTCCAAAAATCCATCGACATGGAGTTTCTTCATGCATCTTACGCCAATATGACCTAAGCGGCGGTGCCACAAGAAAGTGGTACTATCTACATCTTTTGGCGTGAACATGTGTATTACTACGACCGAGATTCATTGAACCATTCACATAGGGTGCATGACCATGGAAGGTATTATTCATGTAAACAGAATAACCATTATTCTCTAACTTAAATGAATAACTGTATTGCAATGAACATGATCTAATCATATTCATGCTCAACGTAGACACCTGATAACATTTATCTAGGTTCAATACTAACCCCGAAGGCAGATGGAGCGTGCGATTGTGATCTCATCAACTTTGGAAACACTTCCAACACACATCGTCACCTCGCCCTTAGCCAGTCTCCGTTTAGTCCGAAGCTTTTGCTTCAAGTCACCAATAATAACAACTGAACCAGTATCCAATACCCAGGTACTACCAGGAGTACTAGTGAGGTACACATTAATAACACGTATATACTTTGTTGAAGTTGCCAGCCTTCTTTTCTACCATCCATTTGGGGTAATTCCGCTACCAGTGACCGTTCCCCTTACAATAGAAGCACTTAGTCTCGGGTTTGGGTTCAACCTTGGGTTCCTTCACTGGAGCGGCAACTGGTTTGCCATCCATGAAGTTTCCCTTCTAGCCCTTGCCCTTCTTGAAACCAGTGGTCTTGTTAAACCATCAACACTTGATGCTCCTTCTTGATTTCTACCTTTTGCGGTCTTAAGCACCGCGAACAGCTCCGGGATCAACTCCATCCCTTGCATGTCATAGTTCATCACGAAGATCTAGTAGCTTAGTGATAGTGGCTAGAGAACTCTATCAATCACTATCTTATCTGGAAGTTTAACTCCCACTTGATTTAAGTGATTGTAGCACCCAGACATTCTGAGCACATGCTCACTAGCTGAGCTATTCTCCTCCATCTTGTTGGCTAAAGAACTTGTCAGAGGTCTCACACCTCTCAACACGGGCATGAGCCTGAAATCCCAATTTCAGCTCTTGGAACATCTCATATGTTCTATGGCGTTCAAAACGTCATTGGAATCCCGATTCTAAGCCGTAAAGTATGGTGCACTAAACTATCAAGTAGTCATCAGGATGTGTCTGTCAGGTGTTCACAACATCCACAGACGACGTTGTAGGGGTTTGCACATCGAGCGGTGCATCAAAGACGTAAGCCTTCTGTGTAGCAGTGAGGACACTCCTCGGACTACGGACCTAGTCCGCATCATTGCTTACAATATCTTTCAACTTAATCTTTCTCTAGGAACGTATTGAAACAGGGAGCTACAACGTGAGCTATTTATCTACAACATATTTGCAAAGACAATTTAGACTATGTTCATGATAATTGAGTTCATCTAATCAAATTATTTAATGAACTCCCACTCAGATAGACATCCCTCTAGTCATCTAAGTGAAACATGATCCGAATCGACTAGGCCGTGTCCGATCATCACGTGAGACGGACTAGTCATCAACGGTGAACATCTCATGTTGATCGTATCTTCTATACGACTCATGTTCGACCTTTCGGTCTTCCGTGTTCCGAGGCCATGTCTGTACATGCTAGGCTCATCAAGTCAACCTAACTGTTTCGCATGTGTCCCGAGGCCATGTCTGTACATTCTAGGCTCGTCAACACCCGTTGTATTCGAACGTTAGAATCTATCACACCCGATCGTCACGTGGTGCTTCGAAACAACGAACCTTCGCAACGGTGCACAGTTAGAGGGAACACAATTCTTGAAATTATTGCAAGGGATCATCTTATTTAAGCTACCGTCGTTCTAAGCAAATAAGATGTAAAACATGATAAACATCACATGCAATCAAATAGTGACATGATATGGCCAATATCATTGCTCCTTTTGATCTCCATCTTCGGGGCTCCATGATCATCGTTGTCACCGGCATGACACCATGATCTCCATCATCATGATCTCCATCATCGTGTCTTCTTGAAGTTGTCTCGTCATCCTTTACTTCTACTACTATGTCTAACGCTTTAGCAATAAAGTAAAGTAATTACATGACGTTTAAGTTGACACGCAGGTCATAAATAAATTAAGACAACTCCTATGGCTCCTGCCGGTTGTCATACTCATCGACATGCAAGTCGTGATTCCTATTACAAGAACATGATCAATCTCATACATCACATATATCATTCATCACATCCTTTTGGCCATATCACATCACAAGGCATATGCTGCAAAAACAAGTTAGACGTCCTCTAATTGTTGTTGCAAGTTTTTACGTGGCTGCTATAGGTTTCTAGCAAGAACGTTTCTTACCTACGCGAAAACCACAACGTGATATGCCAATTTCTATTTACCCTTCATAAGGACCCTTTTCATCAAATCCGATCCGACTAAAGTGGGAGAGACAGACACCCGCTAGCCACCTTATGCAACTAGTGCATGCCAGTCGGTGGAACCAGTCTCACGTAAGCGTACGTGTAAGGTCGGTCCGGGCCGCTTCATCCCACGATGCCGTCGAATCAAGATAAGACTAGTAACGACAAGTAAATTGACAATATCGATGCCCACAACTGCTTTGTGTTCTACTCGTGCATAGAAACTACACATAGACCTAGCTCATGATGCCACTGTTGGGGATTGTAGCAGAAATTTAATATTTTCTACGCATCACCAAGATCAATCTCTGGAGTAATCTAGCAACGAGGGGAAGGAGAGTGCATCTACATACCCTTGTAGATTGCTAAGCGGAAGCGTTGCAAGAACGCGGATGAAGGAGTCGTACTCACAGTGATTCAAATCGCGGTTGATTCCGATCTAGCGCCGAACGGACGACGCCTCCGCGTTCAACACACGTACAGCCCGGGGACGTCTCCTCCTTCTTGATCCAGCAAGGGGAGAGGAGAAGTTGAGGGAGAACTCCAGCAGCACGACGACATGGTGGCAATGGAGCTCGTGGTTCTCCAGCAGGGCTTCGCCAAGCACTATGGAGGAGGAGGAGGTGTAGGAGGAGGGAGGGCTGCGCCAGGGAAGAGGTGCGGCTGCCCTCTCTCTCCCTCACTATATATAGGGGGAGGGGAGGAGGGGGAGGCGCCCTAGGGTTCCCTAGGGGCGGCGGCCAGGAAGATGGGATCTCCCTAGGGAAAATCCTAGGGAGACTTGCCCCCCAAGCCAAGCAGGTGGAGGCTTGCCTCCCAAGCCAGGTGGAGGCGCCCCACCTCCCCAAGTAACGTGGGAAAGGGTGTGGGGGTTCGCGCTACCCCTTAGTGGGCTGGTTTGCCCCTTCCCCTTTGGCCCATGAGGCCCTCCAACACTTGCCAGGGCTCCCGAAACACCTTTCGGTCATGCTGGCCATAGCCTGGTACCCCCGGAACACTTCCGGACTCCAATACCCTTCATCCAATATATCGATCTTCACCGCCAGACCATTCCGTAACTCCTCGTGACATCCGGAATCTCATTCGGGACTCCGAACTACCTTCGGTAACCACATACTATTTCCCATAACAACTCTAGCGTCACCGAACCTTAAGTGTGTAGACCCTACGGGCTCAGGAGTCATGCAGACATGGCCGAGACAACTGCCCGGTCAATAACCAACAACGGTATCTGGATACCCATGTTGGCTCCCACATGCTCCACGATGATCTCATCGGATGAACCACGATGTCAAGGATTCAATCAATCCCGTATACAATTCCCTTTGTCTATCGGTACGATACTTGCCTGAGATTCAATCGTCGGTATCCCGATACCTTGTTCCATCTCGTTACCGGGAAGTCTCTTTACTCGTTCCGTAACACATCATCCCATGATCAACTCCTTGGTCACATTGTGCACATTATGATGATGTCCTACCGAGTGGGCCCAGAGATACCTCTCCGTTACACGGAGTGACAAATCCCAGTCTTGATTCGTGCCAACACAACAGACACTTTCGGATATACCTGTAGTGAACCTTTATAGCCACCCAGTTACGTTGTGACGTTTGGCACACCCAAAGCACTCCTACGGTATCCGGGAGTTGCACAATCTCATGGTCTAAGGAAATGATACTTGACATTAGAAAAGCTTTAGCATATGAACTACAGGATCTTTGTGCTAGGCTTAGGATTGGGTCTTGTCCATCACATCATTCTCCTAATGATGTGATCCCGTTATCAACGACATCCAATGTCCATGGTTAGGAAACCGTAACCATCTATTGATCAACGAGCTAGTCAACTAGAGGCTTACTAGGACATGGTGTTGTCTATGTATCCACACATGTATCTGAGTTTCCTATCAATACAATTCTAGCATGGATAATAAACGATTATCATGAACAAGGAAATATAATAATAACCAATTTATTATTGCCTCTAGGGCATATTTCCAACAGAGAGATCTTGAATGAACCACCGTAAGAATTGAAAATGAAAGAAGGAAAGGCACAATTCACCGGGAAGAATTGGAAAAAGAATGAAGATGCTTTAGTGAAAAATTTGATACATGAGAACGAAGAGATCACGAGCTGATTAGAGATCACTTAAACGATGCACCGGTAAGATTTGGAGAAACGGGAGATGAAAGCTAGAATGAATGATATTTGAAAAGATGGCCTTTAGAGGAAAGAAATGGAAACAACTCATGAAATGCTCCGGGTGGGTGAAAAGAATTCTCACAATCAAAACAATTATGAGAGGATGGCGGTAAGCTAGCATCATGAATCTTTGAGAGAATGGATAAGATATGGAGGAAAAACTCTTCTTCTGTCTTCAAAATCCGAGAATGAAGACGGGAAACATCACCAAGAATTGTTTAGACACTGCGGAAGAATCAAAAGCGAAGAGGTTGAGCCAACGATGAAAAGATTTTGACAGATCTTGGAGAAGACATTTGACTGATGATAATTCATTCTTACGTCAAACTTTAAAAGATTTGAGAATAGCTCCAGTAAAATTAGAAGAGTCAGGTAAGATCCTGGGAAAAGACCCGTGGGTTAGGGCCCACTCAAAAGAAACACCGTAGAACAATTACTTGAAAAGGAGATAGCACCGGTTGAGTTAAATGGCTTGAATGAGATAACATCCTCGAAAGATCTTGAACGACTGCAGAGGGAAACACGAATCTTCTGAGCTATCTTGAGCACTCCAGAACAATTGAATAGCAAGCGGGGAATGATTAAGAATTGCACCGGCAAGAGAAAGCATTGAAATACGATAAATAATATGATCAACACTGAAATCTTGAATTGAAACCACCGGAGAAGAAAAGAATGAATAATGATGAACTTGAGGCTCCGTTAAAATCTTCATGAGAAACACCGGGTAAGAACATTGACGGAAAAGAATGGAAAGACTTCACATTAATAAGATGGATACTTGATTAAGAAATCCGAGTCCTTGAAGAAAAAGGGTGGGTGGGCGGGAAAAACAAAGACAACTTGGAACGGATGAAGCAAACACCATTGACGAAAAAACTGAGAATGGATCTTGCAAATGTTGAAATGATCGGATCCACTTGAAGAGAAACACGCCGGTTGAAAAGGATTGACATTACAATCTCAATTATCATGAAGGATTGGTATTCACATCGGAGTATGAGAACACCGTTTAGGAAAAGTATGGAATCAACACTTGACTTCGAAGCAACTCGAATACCACAACTCCAAACAAAACAAAGGATTGGCTTGCAGAATAAGCCGGAACAAACATATGATAGAGATTTCATCCGAAGTTTTCGTGGTGGGGCCTACACGGGCTCGATCGTACATCACCCTCATGTACAAGGCAGTGCACATGACATACGAAGCGTCCCCGAGTCGGCAAAGCCAAGGACTCTTTAAGACACAACGAGACCACTGTAAAACCAACCGTGAATAGGCGGACCACTAGACGTCGAACCCCAATTTCATATCATACATCTGTCGGGAAGATATCCTAAGAGCTACTTGAATTCCCACTTATAAACTCCCGAAATTTTCCGGTTATGCAATCAGGTGTTGGGGATACAGGGGAAGCATAATATCTTACCCAAAACTAGCAAATCCTACATCCAGCTGTATCCATCCTTTAACGCATAACCGAGAAACCTTCGGAAATCGTTTACCTCAACCTTCGAAAATCATCCGTTATACGAGTTATAGCAATACTCCCGAACTCCCGCCCCAGTACTGGGTGGCGTCGAGGTTATCTCACCAATAACTGCATAAAAGATATTTTTGATGTCGGCGAGCTCAGGTATTCCAGAACCGCAATGATAAAATTGTGATGACAACACCTCGGAGCTCAACTCCCCGGGACACTGCCACAACTCCTAAATGTCAGGAGGCACCAAGAACAATGTTCTCGTCACAAAACCATCGGAACGATTCCAAGATACCCGCGTGATCCTAAATTTTTTAGTGAAATTTGAGAAGAGAAGAGTCAAAACTCTACGTCAGGATGCCTCACCAGAGCGATGAAGGGACTGAGGAGTAAAAGAAGTCCTACTCTCCGATATATAATTCCTAAATGACTCAAAACATTTTTCTAGACTCAACAACACCAACGATTCGATCAAGCAGGGGGGATCCTAAGGTCGGGGATGGCTCTGATTACCAACTTGTAACACCCTCAATGCGGCTATATCTCCCACGTGTCGAAGCACGATGTAGAGGCATAACCGCATTGAAAGCAATGTCGCAAGTGAGGTAATCTTCACACAACCAATGTAATACATAAGGGAAAGAGATACATAGTTGGCTTACAATCGCCACTTCACACAATTACATGAATAAAGCATTACATCATCCAGATACACTCAAGGTCCGACCACGGAACCCAAAATTAAAAGAAGACTACCCCAAATGCTACACAGATCCACAATCGTCCCAACTGGGCTCCACTACTGATCAACTGGAAACAGAACGACATGACGAACACGATCTCCAACTAGCTCCTCCTAGAGCTTGGTTGCGTCATCTGCACAGTTCAACGGCACCTGCAAGCTGGTTTTGGAAGTATCTGTGAGTCACGGGACTCAGCAATCTCACACCCTCGCGATCAAGACTATTTAAGCTTATAGGAAGGATAAAAGGTATGAGGTGGAGCTGCAGCAAGCGACTAGCATATATGGTGGCTAACATACGCAAATGAGAGCGAGAAGAGAAGGCAAAAGCACGGTCGAACAACTATGATCAAGAAGTGATCCTAGAACAACCTACGTCAAGCATAACTCCAACACCGTGTTCACTTCCCGGACTTCGCCGGAAAGAGACCATCACGGTTACACACGCGGTTGATGTATTTTAATTAAGATCAACTTCAGGTTTTCTACAACCGGACATTACCAAATTCCCATCTGCCCATAACCGTGGGCACGACTTTCGAAAGTTCAAATCCCTGCAGGGGTGTCCCAACTTAGCCCATCACAAGCTCTCACGGTCAACGAAGGATATTCCTTCTCCCAAGACAATCCGATCAGACTCGACATCCCAGTTACATGACATCCTTGACAATGGTAAAACAAGTCCAGCAAGACCGTCCGATGTGCCGACAACCTGATGGGAGCTGCACATTTCTCGTTCTCAGGGCAACACCAGATGAACACTATGTACAGCTAAAACCAGCCCTCAAGTTTCCCCGAGGTGGCGCCGCAAGTGGCTCTGTTTCGGACCCACACTTTGACAAGCACTGGTCCGGGGGGTTAAAATAAAGATGACCCTTGGGCTGGCCTAACCCAAGGGAAAAAGAGGCTAGGTGGCGAATGGTAAAACCAAGGTTGGGCCTTGCTGGAGGAGTTTTATTCAAGGCGAACTGTCAAGGGGTTCCCATTATAACCCAACCGTGTAAGGAACGCAAAATCCGGGAACATAACACCGATATGACAGAAACTAGGGCGGCAAGAGTGGAACAAAACACCAGGCATAAGGCCGAGCCATCCACCCTTTACCAAGTATATAGATGCATTAATTAAATAAGAGATATTGTGATATCCCAACAAAATATCCATGTTCCAAACATGGAACAAGCTCCAATCTTCACCTGCAACTAACAACACTATAAGAGGGGCTGAGCAAAGCGGTAATATAGCCAAACAATGATTTGCTAGGACAAGGTGGGTTAGAGGCTTCGCTCAACAATATGGGAGGCATGATAAAGAAGTGGTAGGTATCGCGGCATAGGCATAGCAAAAGAGCGAGCAACTAGCAAGCAAAGATAGAAGTGATTTCGAGGGTATGGTCATCTTGCCTGAAATCCCGCAAGGAATAAGAACAAGTCCATGAAGAAGACAAACGGACGTAGTCGAACGGTTCCTCACAACGCGATGTTATCGGAACCAACCCGAAGAAGCAACACCGGAAAGAAGCACACAACATAGTAAACAACCAACACATGAACATGGCATGATATGCGGGATGCGGTGCATATGCATGATTTGGAAAGGAATGATTGAACCTGGCCTCAACTTGGAAAACCAAGAGTGCCACTGGAAAGGAGAGTTGATTTCACTCGAAATCGATATAAAGATCACTGGAATCGGATGCAGGTTTGGATATGACAAGCAAAACAAATATGGCACCGGTCTGCGATAATCAGCAAGAAGCCATCTAAATGCATCAATAAAAATATGCTACATCACTCAAACATGGCAACAAAATACATGGCAGGGATCCACTCATGATGCTTGACAAAAGCTAAACACTGAGCTACGGCTAATTCACTCATTAACAGGTTCAAACAAGCATGGCAAAAGTGCAAATGATAACAGGTTTCAGACTTGGTGAAATAAGCAACATGGGAGGAATTTATCATCAGGAAGCAATGTTTAGAGCACAATAACTACGAGCTACATGAACATATCATGGCAAAGGAAGGCATGACATGAAGCTACTCTAAGCATATAACAAAAGTCTCTTAGTAACCATGAGCCAAAAGGGATCAGAAAATACAATTGCAAGCATGTGAACATAGCCAAACACAAACAAATTCAGACTTGGTGAAAAACTGGAGCATGGCAAAACAGTTAACAAGTAGGCATGTTTACGAGCTCGATACACTCACTACGAGGAATTGCATGACAAACTAAGCATACACCCATCAAGAAGACATGGCATAGAAGCTAGACATGGAGAGAAAAACATCATAGCATGTACGGATCAGTAGCAACATCCACGGCAAAATCGCTAAACATGTCAACAATCTACCAGGAACATTTATAGCAAAAGTAGAACTCGATTGACTCAAGCTAGGGTGCTCCATAATTGCAAACAAAGACATGGATGGATAGAGCACCGCAATATCTACAAAACATCCTTACTGATCATGCTCAAAAGAGGCACGGATCACTAGGAAACAACATGAACATATGGCATAAAAACAATAACAGGACAAGGACTTTGTGAAATTCAAGTCCCTGAAATCAGCATCATTGAGTAAGCTACTTTGCATCCTTGTGCTAGTCACCACAATGATCACAAAAATACATGGCATACACCCCTGTAAAGATGGCATGTCATACATCAAAACACATGTAGAGCTCAGGATCATAGCATGCACACATTAATCATGGCAAAAATGACAAAAGGGCTTTTGCTGAAACAGATCTGACATAATCATCACATAGCCCTCTTCCAACGACATTTCGGGCATCAAGATGAGCTCAAATGAAAATGATGCAATGAGATGAAATGATGTACTCGTCGAGACGAACATTTTGATATGCTACACGCACGAACTGGAGGTACGGATGCAAAGTGATGACCTGATGAACATGGCATAAAATTAGTGAGATCTGGGGACTTAGCCATATCACCTCGCGGAAAAAGTCAACGGGCGGACGAGGTGGTGCGGGATGACGAGATCCGAGACGGAGGGAGGCGTTTGGATGGAGGGACCAGTGGATCTGGTCCTGCTTCTTCTCCAGATCCAGCCGGACCGAACTCCGGCGAAGAGGGCGGCGAGCTCCGGCGAAGGTGGACTCCGGTGAGGCGAGGCCGAGGCGACGGTGGCGGCCGGCGGGTGGCGGCGCGGCGAGGCCGGAGCAGCGGCGAGCGAGGCGGCGGGTGCGGCGGTCGAGGCGGCGAGTGCGGCGGTCGGTGCCGGCGAGCAAGGCGGGGCAGCGGCGATGCGCAGCGGCGAGGAGGCGCGTGGCGGCGGCGGCGAGGCGCGGAAGGGCGCGAGTGGCGGCGGCCCAAACTGGCCCGGGGCAGGCCCGATCTGGGCTTCCTCGGGCCCGGCGGCGGGGAGGAGACAGGAGGGCGATGTGTCGCCCCCTGGTTGGTCGCGGGAGGCGGTGATGCTGAGTTGGCGGCACCGGATTGGGCGGAGCGAGGTGGCGGCGGCGGCTGGACATTGTCCGGCTCGGTGCGGATGTGTCCGGCGGGGCGAGGATGAAGAAGACTAGGGTTAGATCTGCGCAGAAATTTTGAGGAGAGCCACATATATATAGGTAGAGGGAAGTAGGAGGCTCCAAATGGAGTGCAGTTTTTGGCCACGCGATCGTGATCGAATGACCGAGATGATGGGAGATGTTTAGGTGGGTTTTGGGTCACTTTGGAGGGGTGTTAGGCTGCAACACACACGAGGCCTTTTTGGTCCCTCGGTTAACCGTTGGAGTATCAAATGAAGTCCAAATGGCACGAAACTTGACAGGCGGTCTACCGGTAGAAAACCAAGGCCACATGACAAGTCTCGGTCCAATCCGGAAACGTTTAACACCCGCACACAAAAAGAGGTAGAAAGGGACACCGGGTGACATAGGAGCGCCGGATTACAAAACGGACAACGGGGAAAATGCTCGGATGCATGAGACGAACATGTATGCAAATGAAATGCACATGATGACATGATATGCAATGCATGACACGCAAGAAATGACAAGGCAACAATAGTGAGTAACTGGAGGACACCTGGCACATCAGTCTCGGGGCGGTACAACACTCCACCACTACGAGAGGATCTCGTCCCGAGATCTAGAATGGCACCGGATGGAAAACGAAAGAGAAAGAGAAGAGGTAAAACTAAGTTGCTTCTTTGACAAACGAGTGAAACCACGGGCCTTAAGAGGTTGAACAAATTGAAAGAAAGAATGCAACGAGAATGCGCAAAGTTGAAAGCACTCTATTGGGAAAAAGAACAAGGAAGAACAAATTCGGGCAGCACTCCGGTTGAAAAGAGATGCAAGGCTTGATAAGGCGAAAAGAAATAGAGCAAAAGTGCACAACACTCTGGTTAAATGGATAGACATGAAAGGAACAAGGTCCTGACAAGAACAAGAAGAATGGGTTGAAGAGAGCAACATCACAATACCTCCGAAATGAAAGTATATAAGATAGATAATTGAAATAAAAGAAAGGAGAAGAAAAAGGCAACTTCTGCCATAACATAGCTTAAAAAGGCATATTTAGGAGAAGGGTCGAACGGAGTTGTTGGAAAACCAACAACGAAAAGAACAAGGTTGTAGTGGACTTATAGAAAACATCTCAAACTAAGAGGTGAAAATTCTGCCACCAACGAAAAAACAAAAGATTGGATAGATAACACCAAGGAGATGAGAAACTTATTCACCGGGAGGGTAAAAGAACTTATGTCATTTATAAGCACCATAATAGCAACAATCCTTAGGGAAAGCTTTAGGTGAAATATAACCCAAGATAACTTCAATGAAGAGATTGATGGATTGAAAGATGACTTGAACGAAGAGAAAATGATGGATTTTAGATATGTCACTCTTAAAAAACTTGTGAATCATGAAACACGAAGGGAAAATATCGAGAATGACATAACACCACCTCAAAAGATAAGGTAAAAAGAATTGCACTCCGGATTGCAGGAAGAAGAAAACTTGAAGTATATCTTGGCGGATCATAGCCTTCGAGAGATATCTTGAAGAACAATTAAAGAATGAAAAGAATCCTTGCCGAACCACCATGAGGAACTCCGGTAATAAAAGGATGATCAAACAAAAGGAAAGAGAAATTGAAAACACAAGGTGAAACCTCGTAACGATTTGGATGGATCCTCGTGATGATATAATCGAGGGAGCTTGGAACTCCGAGAAAAGAAAGATGAGCAAATGAAATCAAGAATTTGGTTAGCCTCCGGAAAAAGGAATTGAATTACTGGATGAAAACAAGAATAAGAATTACGTGACGCGTATCCTTCACCAATTTAAATTGGTGACAAGCAACGGATTTGGCATACTACTTATTCTCATAGAAAGGATTAAGAGAGATATCGCGCCATCTTGGGAAGGTCTTCAATGAACCACCAGTAAAATGAAACAACGAATAAATTGATATGATAACCAAGGAAGAGAGATCTTGAACGAACCACCGTAAGAATTGAAAATGAACGAAGGAAAGGCACAATTCACCGGGAAGAATTGGAAAACGAATGAAGATACTTTAGTGAAAAATTTGATACATGAGAACGAAGAGATCACGAGCTGATTAGAGATCACTTGAACGATGCACCGGTAAGATTTGGGGAAACGGGAGGTGAAAGCTAGAATGAATGATATTTGAAAAGATGGCCTTCGGAGGAAAGAAATGGAAACAACTCATGAAATGCTCCGGGTGGGTGAAAAGAATTCTCACAATCAAAACAATTATGAGAGGATGGCGGTAAGCTAGCATCATGAATCTTTGAGAGAACGGATAAGATATGGAGGAAAAACTCTTCTTCTGTCTTCAAAATCCGAGAATGACGACGGGAAACATCACCAAGAATTGTTTAGACACTATGGAATAATCAAAAGAGAAGAGGTTGAGCCAACGATGAAAAGATTTTGACAGATCTTGGAGAAGACATTTGACTGATGATAATTCATTCTTACATCAAACTTCAAAAGATTTGAGAATAGATCCAGTAAAATTAGAAGAGTCAGGTAAGATCCTGGGAAAAGACCTGTGGGTTAGGGCCAACTCAAAAGAAACACCGTAGAACAATTACTTGAAAAGGAGATAGCACCGGTTGAGTTAAACGGCTTGAATGAGATAACATCCTCGAAAGATCTTGAACGACTGCAGAGGGAAACACGAATCTTCTGAGCTATCTTGAGCACTCCGGAACAATTGAATAGCAAGCGGGGAATGATTAAGAATTGCACCGGCAAGAGAAAGAATTGAAATACGATAAATAATATGATCAACACCGAAATCTTGAATTGAAACCACCGGAGAAGAAAAGAATGAATAATGATGAACTTGAGGCTCCGTTAAAATCTTCATGAGAAACACCGAGTAAGAACATTGACGGAAAAGAATGGAAAGACTTCACATTAATAAGATGGATACTTGATGAAGAAATCCGAGTCCTTCAAGAAAAAGGGTGGTTGGGCGGGAAAAACAAAGACAACTTGGAACGGATGAAGCAAACCCGTGGACGAAAAAACTGAGATTAGATCTTGCAAATGTTGAAATGATCGGATCCACTTGAAGAAAAACACGCCGGTTGAAAAGGATTGACATGACAATCTCAATTATCATGAAGGATTGGTATTCACATCGGAGTATGAGAACACCGTTTAGGAAAAGTATGGAATCAACACTTGACTTTGAAGCAACTCGAATACCGCAACTCAAAACAAAACAAAGGATTGGCTTGCAGAATAAGCCGGAACAAACATATGATAGAGATTTCGTCCGAAGTTTTCCTGGTGGGGCCTACACGGGCTCGATCGTACATCACCATCATGTACAAGGCAGTGCACATGACATACGAAGCGTCCCCGAGTCAGAAAAACCAAGGACTCTTTAAGACACAACGAGACCACTGTAAAACCAACCGTGGATAGGCGGACCACTAGAAGTCGAACCCCAATTTCATATCATACATCTGTCGGGAAGATATCCTAAGAGCTACTTGAATTCCCACTTATAAACTCCCGAAATTTTCCGATTATGCAATCAGGTGTTGGGGATACAGGGAAAGCATAATATCTCACCCAAAACTAGCAAATCCTACATCCAGCTGTATCCATCCTTCAACACATAACCGAGAAACCTTCGGAAATCGTTTACCTCAACCTTCGAAAAGCATCTGTTATACGAGTTATAGCAATACTCCCGAACTCCCGCCCTAGTACTGGGTGGCATCGAGGTTATCTCACCAACAACTGCATAAAAGAGATTTTCGATGTCAGCGAGCTCAGGTATTCCAGAACTACAACGATAAAATTGTGATGACAACACCTTGGAGCTCAACTCCCCGGGACACTACCACAACCCCTAAATGTCAGGAGGCACCAAGAACAATGTTCTCATCACGAAACCATCGGAACGATTCCAAGATACCTGCGTGATCCTAAATTTTTTTAGTGAAATTTGAGAAGAGAAGAGTCAAAACTCTTCGTCAGGATGCCTCACTAGAGCGACGAAGGGACTGAGGAGTAAAATAAGTCCTACTCTCCGATATATAATTCCAAAATGACTCAAACCATTTTTCTAGACTCAACAACGCCAACAATTCGATCAAGCAGGGGGCTCCTAAGGTCGGGGAAGGCTCTGATTACCAACTTGTAACGCCCTCGATGCGGTTATATCTCCCACGTGTCGAAGCACGACTTAGAGGCATAACCGCATTGAAAGCAATGTCGCAAGTGAGGTAATCTTCACACAACCAATGTAATACATAAGGGAAAGAGATACATAGTTGGCTTACAATCGCCACTTCACACAATTACATGAATAAAGCATTACATCATCCAGATACACTCAAGGTCCGACTATGGAACCCAAAATTAAAAGAAGACTACACCAAATGCTACACAGATCCACGATCGTCCCAACTGGGCTCCACTACTGATCAACTAGAAACGGAACAACATGACGAACACGATCTCCAACTAGCTCCTCCTAGAGCTTGGTTGCGTCGTCTGCACAGTTCAACGGCACCTGCAAGCTGGTTTTGGAAGTATCTGTGAGTCACGGGACTCAGCAATCTCACACCCTCGCGATCAAGACTATTTAAGCTGATAGGAAGGGTAAAAGGTATGAGGTGGAGCTGCAGCAAGCGACTAGCATATATGGTGGCTAACATACGCAAATGAGAGCGAGAAGAGAAGGCAAAAGCATGGTCGAACAACTATGATCAAGAAGTGATCCTAGAACAACCTACATCAAGCATAACTCCAACACCGTGTTCACTTCTCGGACTCCGCCGGAAAGAGACCATCACAGTTACACACGCGGTTGATGTATTTTAATTAAGATCAACTTCAGGTTTTCTACAACCGGACATTAACAAATTCCCATCTGCCCATAACCGTGGGCACGGCTTTCAAAAGTTCAAATCCCTGCAGGGGTGTCCCAACTTAGCCCATCACAAGCTCTCACGGTCAACGAAGGATATTCCTTCTCCTAAGACAATCCGATTAGACTCGGCATCCCGGTTACATGACATCCTTGACAATGGTAAAACAAGTCCAGCAAGACCGCCTAATGTGCCGACAACCTGATGGGAGCTGCACATTTCTTGTTCTCAGGGCAACACCGGATGAACACTATGTACAGCTAAAACCAGCCCTCAAGTTTCCCCGAGGTGGCGCCGCAAGTGGCTCTGTTTTGGACCAACACTTTGACAAGCACTGGCCCGGGGGGTTAAAATAAAGATGACCCTTGGGCTGGCCTAACCCAAGGGAAAAAGAGGCTAGGTGGCGAATGGTAAAACCAAGGTTGGGCCTTGCTGGAGGAGTTTTATTCAAGGCGAACTGTCAAGGGGTTCCCATTATAACCCAACCGTGTAAGGAACGCAAAATCCGGGAACATAACACTGATATGACGGAAACTAGGGCGGCAAGAGTGGAACAAAACACCAGGCATAAGGCCAAGCCTTCCATGCTTTACCAAGTATATAGATGCATTAATTAAATAAGAGATATTGTGATATCTCAACAAAATATCCATGTTCCAAACATGGAACAAGCTCCAATCTTCACCTGCAACTAACAACGCTATAAGAGGGGCTGAGCAAAGCGGTAATATAGGCAAACAACGGTTTGCTAGGACAAGGTGTGTTAGAGGCTTGGCTCAACAATATGGGAGGCATGATAAGCAAGTGGTAGGTATCGCGGCATAGGCATAGCAAAAGAGCGAGCAACTAGCAAGCAAAGATAGAAGTGATTTCGAGGGTATGGCCATCTTGCCTGAAATCCCGCAAGGAAGAAGAACGAGTCCATGAAGAAGACAAACGGACGTAGTCGAACGGTTCCTCACAACGTGACGTTATCGGAACCAACCCGAAGAAGCAACACCGGAAAGAAGCACACAACATAGTAAACAACCAACACATGAACATGGCATGATATGCGGGATGCGGTGCATATGCATGATTTGGAAAGGAATGATTGAACCTGGCCTCAACTTGGAAAACCAAGAGTGCCACTAGAAAGGTGAGTTGATTTCAGTCGAAATCGATATAAAGATCACTGGAATCAGATGCACGGTTTGGAAATGACAAGCAAAACAAATATGGCACCGGTCTGCGATAATCAGCAAGAAGCCATCTAAATGCATCAATAAAAATATGCTACATCACTCAAACATGGCAACAAAATACATGGCAGGGATCCACTCATGATGCTTGACAAAAGCTGAACACTGAGCTATGGCTAATTCACTCATTAAAAGGTTCAAACAAGCATGGCAAAAGTGCAAATGATAACAGGTTTTAGACTTGGTGAAATAAGCAACATGGAAGGAATTTATCATCGGGAAGCAATGTTTAGAGCACAATAACTATGAGCTACAGGAGTATATCATGGCAAAGCAAGGCATGGCATGAAGCTACTCTAAGCATATAACAAAAGTCCCTTAGTGACCATGAGCCAAAAGGGATCAGAAAATACAATTGCAAGCATGTGAACATAGCCAAACACAAACAGATTCAGACTTGGTGAAAAACTGGAGCATGGCAAAACAGTTAACAAGTAGGCATGTTTACGAGCTCGATGCACTCACTACGAGGCATTGCATGACAAACTAGGCATACACTCATCAACAACATCATAGCATGCACGGATCAGTAGCAACATCCTCGGCAAAATCGCAAAACATGTCAACAATCTGCCAGCAACATTTATAGCAAAAGTAGAACTCGACTGACTCAAGCTAGGGTGCTCCATAATTGCAAAAAAGACATGGATGGATAGAGCACCACAATATCTACAAAACATCCTTACTGATCATGCTTAAAAGAGGCACGGATCACTAGGAAACAACATGAACATATGGCATAAAAACAATAACAGGACAAGGACTTTGTGAAATTCAAGTCCCTGAAATCAGCATCACTGAGTAAGCTACTTTGCATGCTTGTGCTAGTCACCACAAAGATCACAAAAATACATGGCATACACCCCTGTAAAGATGGCATGGCATACATCAAAACATATGTAGAGCTCAGGATCATATTATGCACACATTAATCATGGCAAAAATGACAAAAGGGCATTTGCTGAAACAGATCTGACATAATCTTCACATAGCCCTCTTCCAACGACATTTCGGGCATCAAGATGAGCTCAAATGAAAATGATGCAATGAGATGAAATGATGTACTCGTCGAGGCGAACATTTTGATATGCTACACGCACGAATCGGAGGCACAGATGCAAAGTTATGACATGATGAAGATGTCATAAAATTACTGAGATCTGGGGACTTAGCCATATCACCTCGCGGAAAAAGTCAATGGGCGGACGAGGCGGTGCGGGATGACAAGATCCGGGACGGAGGGAGGCGTTTGGATGGAGGGACCGGTGGATCTGGTCCCGCTTCTTCTCCGGATCTGGCCGGACCAAACTCCGGTGAAGAGGGCGGAGAGCTCCGGCGAAGGTGGACTCCGGCGAGGCGAGGCCGAGGCGACGGTGGCGGGCGGCTGGTGGCGGCGCGACGAGGCCGGAGCAGCGGCGAGCGAGGCGGCTGGTGCGGCGGTCGAGGCGGCGAGTGCGGCGGTCGGCGCCGCCGAGCAAGGCAGGGCGGCGGTGATGCGCAGCAGCGAGGAGGCGCGGGGAGGCGCATGGCGGCGGCGGCGAGGCGTGGAAGGGCGCGAGCGGCGGCGGCCCAGACTGGCCCGGGGCGGGCCCGATCTAGGCTTCCTCGGGCCCGACGACGGGGAGGAGACAGGAGGGCGACGTGTCGCCCCCTGGTTGGTCGCGGGAGGCGGTGATGCTGAGGTGGCGACACCGGATTGGGAGGAGCGAGGTGGCGGCGGTGGCTGGACATTGTCCGGCTCGGCGCGGACGTGTCCGACGGCGCGAGGATGAAGAAGACTAGGGTTAGATCTGCGCGGAAATTTTGAGGAGAGCCACATATATATAGGTAGAGGGAGCTAGGAGGCTCCAAATGGAGTGCGGTTTTCGGCCATGTGATCGTGATCGAACGACCGAGATGATGGGAGAGGTTTAGATGAGTTTTGGGCCACTTTGGAGGGGTGTTAGGATGCAACACACACGAGGCCTTTTCGGTCCCTCGGTTAACCGTTGGAGTATCAAACGAAGTCCAAATGGCACGAAACTTGACAGGCGGTCTACCGGTAGTAAACCAAGGCCACATGACAATTGACAAGTCTCGGTCCAATCCAAAAACATTTAACACCCACACACGAAAAGAGGTAGAAAGGGACACCGGGTGACATAGGAGCGCCGGATTGCAAAACGGACAACGGGGAAAATGCTCGGATGCATGAGTCGAACATGTATGCAAATGAAATGCACATGATGACATGATATGCAATGCATGACTCGCAAGCAATGACAAGGCAACAACAGCGAATAACTGGAGGACACCTGGCACATCGGTCTTGGGGTGTTACACGAGCCCCAGAGAACAAGAAAAGAAATAAAACTATTTACACGGGAAAGCTCCCAACAAGCAAAAGAAGAACGAGAAATCTTTTTGGGTTTTCTTTTTAGTTACTACTACAAGCATTAAAAGCTACAACTGTTTTTTTGTTTTTCTTAAGGTTTATTAAACACACAAGAAGAAAGCATAAAAAGGAAAATAAACTAGCATGGATGATACAGTCAAAAAGTATGAGCACCGACAACTAGCAATGAGTGTGTGAGCATGAATATAATGTCGGTCAGAAATATGTACTCCCCCAAGCTTAGGCTTTTGGCCTAAGTTGGTCTATAGCCACGCCTGGCCTGGCAGATATCCATAGTAATAGTTGGTGTCGCACTAAGAAGAAGCCTCGGATTGCCACTGGTTGGCAATCACCTCCGGATCCCACTGGTAATCAGACTGTCGTGGAGGATCAAACTGTGTTTCCGGGTCTGACTCTGTAGCTAATGTAGGGTTCCGGTAGGCGTGAATGGCCTCCAGCGGAACAAGGTACTTGCCTGCCGATAAATCAAACAAGGAAGGAGCAGGCAAGGTAATTGTCTCAGGATGATTTTACCAAATATTAATTTGTACTTAAGCTCCATTTCCCTATTCTTAACAATAAAGTCATGTGCTACCATACTCTTATAGTCTAGATAAATAGGAGGTAGCAACTTCTCTTCCTTCTCATAATGTCTAATAGGTATGTTAAAGTGTGCAGCAAGGCGCGAGGCGAAGATGCCTCCAAGGACGGGGCCCTTAGTACGGTTGTGATTTAACCGCTTTGCAACAATAGCGCCCATACTGAATGTGTCATCACGAAATAAGGCATGACACAAAATAACAGTATCAGGGGCACTCAGGTTTCCACAGTTTCCGTGCCCAATTAAGCATCTACTAGCAAATATAGCAAAGTAACATAGAACAGGAAAGTGTATGCTAGTAATTCGTTCACCGGAAACCTTCCTCGTTTCGCCTACAGCAATGGTATCAATAAACCCATCCACATCATCACGATGTGGTTCCTCTACACTGCCCTCGAAAGGGATCAAACAAACACGACAAAAATCATAAAGTGACATCTCCTTATGCTCATCATATAAATAAAATTCCACCGTAGGTGGTGAACTCCAAGCATGGAAATGAAAGTTTTGCACAAAGATATTGGTGAGTAAGAGATACTGTTCGCGTTGGTCACGGAGGAAGGCGGTGAGGCCTGCATTCTCAGCCAATTCATATAAATCATCATAAATCCCGGTTGCTCTCAAGAAATTATCACAAGGCCATTCACATGGCTGAACTTCCGGTGCGAGGGAGATTATATTTGGGCCTCTTATCCTCCTCACTTTGCCTATCCTTCGAGTTTCGGCTCGATGAGCCCCTCAAAAATCTCTTCATCTTTTTCTGAAAATTTCTGAAATTTTTAGTAACCTCAAAATAAAAGTAAACCAAACTCAATAAAATTGATAGCAACTACTCCCACAAGTTCCTAGAGACTATATCATGCATCAAAACTACTTTTGCCCATAAAATTTGACATGCAAGCTCAAGAACAGGGTCACCTAAGAAGCAAAAATATGTAATGAATAAAGCACTAGAACAAAAACTAATTGGACCATTGGAGGAGTCACATACCAAGGAACAATCCCCCAAAGCAGTTTTGTGAATGGAGCTTTGAGCAAGGAGATCGAAAATGGCAGCAAGATGAGCTTGGACTCGGGTTTGAGCTGGTTGGTGGTGTTTGTGGGAGGAAGAAGGAGTGTGAGGTAGCTGGAATAAGTGGAGGGGAGCTACCATGGGCCCACGAGGCAGGGGGCGCGCCCAGGGGGGTAGGGCGCACCCTCCACCCTCATGGCCAGGTGCTTACTCCCCCTGCTGTGCTTTCAGTGCCAGATATTCTCAAATATTCTAGAAAAAATGATATTTAATTTTCAGGGCATTTGGAGATCTTTTATTTTCGGGGCATTTTTTATTGCATGGATAATTCAAGAAACAGACAAAAATTACTATTTTTGATTTATTTAATATAAATAACAGAAAGTAAAAATATGGTACAGAGAGTTGTGTTTTCTAACTTCATCCATCTCATGCTCACCAAAAGGAATCCACTAACAAGGTTGATCAGGTCTTGTTAACAAACTCATTCCGAATAACATGGAAGCGGAGAATTTTCGAATAACACTAGGTTACCTCAACGGGGATATGCACATCCCCAACAATAAGAATATCATATTTATTCTTGACAGTAGGAAGAGGAAATTCAAAACCCCCAAAAATAATCGATGGGATTTTTCCAATAGAATTGATACTGTGGTCTTGAGGTTGTTTCCTCCGGAAGTGAATCATATGCTCATTACCATTAACATGAAAAGTGACATTTCCTTTGGTGCAATCAATAACAGCTCCTGCAGTATTCAAAAAGGGTCTTCCAAGAATAATAGACATACTATCGTCCTCGGGAATATCAAGAATAATAAAGTCCGTTAAAATAGTAACGTTTGCAACCACAACATGCACATCCTCACAAATACCGACATGTATAGTAGTTGATTTATCAACCATTTGCAAAGATATTTCAGTAGGTGTCAACTTATTCAAATCAAGTCTACAATATAAAGAGAGAGTCATAACACTAACACCGGCTCCAAGATCACATAAAGCAGTTTTAACATAGTTTCTTTTAATGGAGCATGGTATAGTTGGTACTCCGGGATCTCCTAGTTTCTTAGGTATTCCACCCTTAAAAGTATAATTAGCAAGCATGGTGGAAATTTCAGCTTCCAGCATCTTTCTTTTATTTGTCACAATTTCTTTCATATACTTAGCATAGGGATTCATTTTGAGCATATCAGTTAATCGCATACGCAAAAAGATAGGTCTAATCATTTCAGCAAAGCACTCAAAATCCTCATCATCCTTTTTCTTGGATGGTTTAGGAGGAAAAGGCATGGGTTTCTGAACCCATGGTTCTCTTTCTTTACCGTCCTTCCTAGCAAGAAAGTCTATCTTATCATAACGTTGATTCTTTGATTGTGGGTTATCAAGATCAACAGCAGGTTCAATCTCTACTTCATTGTCATTACTAGGTTGAGCATCAACATGAACATCATCATTAACATTATCACTAGATTCATGGTCATTACCAGATTGTGTTTCAGCATCAGAAATAGAAATATCATTGGGATTCTCAGGTGTGTCAATAACAGGTTCACTAGAAGCATGCAAAGTCCTATCATTTTTATTTTTCTTCTTCTTAGAAGGACTAGGTGCATCAATATTATCTCTTTGAGAATCTTTCTCAATTCTCTTAGGATGACCTTCAGGATACAAAGGTTCCTGAGTCATTTTACCACCTCTAGTCATAACTCTAACAGCATTATCAATTTTCTTACTATTCAATTCATTGAGCAAATCATTCTGAGCTTTAAGTACTTGTTCTACTTGAGTGGTAACCATAGAAGCATGTTTACTAATAAGTTTAAGTTCACCTTTAACATTAGCCATATAATCACCCAAGTGTTCAAGCATATCAACATTGTGTTTCAATTATCTGCCAACATAAGCATTGAAGTTTTCTTGTTTAACCATAAAGTCATCAAACTCATCCAAGCATGGGCTAGCAAACTTAGTAAATGGAATTTCAGCTTTATCATATCTATAGAGAGAATTTACCTTTACTACCTGTGTCGGGTTATCAAGACCATGTGTTTCTTCAACTGGCAGTAAATTAAGACCATGTATTTCTTCAATAGGAGGTAAATTCTTAACATATTCAGCTTTAATACCTTTTTCTTTCATAGATTTCTTTGCCTCTTGCATATCTTCAGGACAGAGAAATGGAATACCCCTCTTCTTCGGAGTTGGCTTAGGAGTTGGTTCAGGAATTGGATCAGGAATTGGATTAGGGAGTGTCCAATTAATTTCATTAGTCAACATATTATTCAATAAAATTTCAGCTTCATCTGGTGTTCTTTCCTGAAAACACAACCAACACAACTATCCAGGTTGTCTCTAGAAGCATCGGTTAGTCCATTATAAAAGAAATCAAGTATTTAATTTTTCTTAAGAGGATGATTAGGCAAAGCATTAAGTAATTGGAGAAGCCTCCCCCAAGTTTGTGGGAGACTCTCTTCTTCAATTTGCACAAAATTATATATTTCCCTTAAAGCAGGTTGTTTCTTATGAGTAGGGAAATATTTAGCAGAGAAGTAATAAATCATATCCTGGGGACTACACACACAACCAAGATCAAGAGAATTAAACCATATCTTAGCATCACCCTTTAATGAGAACGGAAATATCTTAAGGATATAATAGTAGCGAGTTTTCTCATCATTAGTGAAGAGGGTGGCTATATCATTTAATTTAGTAAGATGTGCCATAACAGTTTCAGATTCGTAGCCATGGAAAGGATCAGATTAAACTAAAGTAATTATCTTAGGATCAATATAGAAATCATAATCCTTATCAGTAACAAAGATAGGTGAAGTAGCATAAGAAGGATCATATTTAATTCTAGCATTCAGAGTTTTTTGTTTCAGCTTAGCTAATACTTTCTTAAGATCACTCCTATCATTGCATGCAAGAAAATCTCTAGCAGTTTCTTCATCCATAACATAGCCGTCAGGCACAACAGGTAATTCATATCTAGGGGAGAATCTTCATCATCACTTTCATCAATATTATCAGTTTCAATAATTTCATTCTCTCTAGCCCTAGCAAGTTGTTCATCAAGAAATTCACCAAGTGGCGCAGTAGTATCAAGCATAGAAGTAGTTTCATCATAAGTATCATGCATAGTAGAAGTGGCATCATCAATAACATGCGACATATTAGAATTAATAGCAGAAGCAGGTTTAGGTGTCGCAAGCTTACTCAAAACAGAAGGTGAATCAAGCGCAGAGCTAGATGGCAGTTCCTTACCTCCCCTCGTAGTTGAGGGATAACTCTTGGTTCTTGGATCTTTCAAGTTATTCATAATGATAAGCAGACATAATTCCCAAGTTACTCAAAGAATAGAGCTATGCTCCCCGGTAACGGCACCAGAAAATAGTCTTGATAACCCACAAGTATAGGAGATCGCAACAATTTTTGAGGGTAGAATATTCAACCCAAATTTATTGATTCGACACAAGGGGGGCCAAAGAATATTCTCAAGTATTAGCAGCTAAGTTGTCAATTCAACCACACCTAGAAACTTAATATCTGCAGCAAAGTGTTTAGTAGCAAAGTAATATGATAGTAGTGGTAACGGTGGTAAAAGGTAACGGTAGCAAAAGTAATATTTTTGGTGGTGATGATAACAATAGCAACGGAAACGTAAATAAGCGAAGAACAATATATCGAAAGGTCATAGGCAATGGTTCGGTGATGGAGAATTATGTCGGATGTGGTTCATCATGTAACAGTCATAACCTAGGGTGACACAGAACTAGCTCAAGTTCATCAATGTAATGTAGGCATGTATTCCGAATATAGTCATACGTGCTTATGGAAAAGAACTTGCATGGCATCTTTTGTCCTACCCTCCTGTGGCAGCGGGGTCCTATTGGAAACTAAGGGATATTAAGGCCTCCTTTTAATAGAGTACCAGACCAAAGCATTAACACATAGTGAATACATGAACTCCTCAAACTATGGTCATCACCGGTAAGTATCCCGATTATTGTCACTTCGGGCTTAACGGATCATAACACATAAGAGGTGACTATAGAATTGCAAGATAGGATCAAGAACACTTATATATTGATGAAAACATAATAGGTTCAGATCTAAAATCATGGCACTCGGGCTCTAGTGACAAGCATTAAGCATAGCAAAGTCATGGCAACATCAAGCTCAGAACATAGTGGATACTAGGGATCAAACCCTAACAAAACTAAGTCGATTACATGATAAATCTCATCCAACTCATCACTGTCCAGCAAGCCTACGATGGAATTACTCACGCACGGTGGTGAGCATCATGAAATTGGTGATGGAGGATGGTTGATGATGACGATGGCGACGGATTCCCCTCTCCGGAGCCCCGAACGGACTCCAGATCAGCCCTCCCAAGAGAGTTTAGGTCTTGGCGGTGGCTCTGTATCGTAAAATGCAATGAATCCTTCTCCCTGGTTTTTTCTCCCCGAAAGTGCATATATGGAGTCTAGGTTGCGGTCGGTGGAGCATCAGGGGGGCGCGCCCAGGGGGGCAGGCGCGCCCCCACCCTCATGGACAGGTGGAGGACCCCTTGACGTGGATCTTCCTTCCAGTATTTATTATATATTCCAAAATAATTCTCCATTGATTTTCAGGTCATTCTGAGAACTTTTATTTCTGCACAAAAATAACACTGATACGTCTCCAACGTATCTATAATTTTTGATTGCTCCATGATATATTATCTACTATTTTGGATTATATTGGGCTTTATTTTCCACTTTTATATTATTTTTGGGACTAACCTATTAACCGGAGGCCCAGCCCAGAATTGCTGTTGTGACGCCCCCGATTTAATCGTACACTAATCATGCACGCAAATGTGTACGACCAAGATCAGGGACTCATGGGAAGATATCACAACACAACTCTAAAACATAAATAAGTCATACAAGCATCATAATACAAGCCAGGGGCCTCGAGGGCTCGAATACAAGTGCTCGATCATAGACGAGTCAGCGGAAGCAACAATATCTGAGTACAGACATAAGTTAAACAAGTATGCCTTAAGAAGGCTAGCACAAACTGGGATACAGATCGAAAGAGGCGCATGCCTCCTGCCTGGGATCCTCCTAAACTACTCCCGGTCGTCATCAGCGGGCAGCACGTAGTAGTAGGCACCTCCAGTGTAGTAGGGGTCGTCGTCGACGGTGGCATCTGGCTCCTGGACTCCAGCCTCTGGTTGCGACAACCAGAAAGAAAGGAAAGGGGAAAAGAGGAAAGAAAGCAACCGTGAGTACTCATCCAAAGTACTCGCAAGCAAGGAACTACACTACATATGCATGGGTATATGTGTAAGGAGGCCATATCAGTGGACTGAACTGCAGAATGCCAGAATAAGAGGGGGATAGCTAATCCTGTCGAAGACTACGCTTCTCGCAGCCTCCGTCTTGCAGCATGTAGGAGAGATTAGATTGAAGTCCTCCAAGTAGCATCTCCAAGTAGCAACTCCAAGTAGCAACTCCAAGCGCATCTCCAGTCGCATCGCATAACATAATCCTACCCGGCGATCCTCCCCTCGTATCCCTGAGGGAGAGCGACCACCGGTTGTATCTGGCACTTGGAAGGGTGTGTTTTATTAAGTATCCGGTTCTAGTTGTCATAAGGTCAAGGTACAACTCCAAGTCGTCCTGTTACCGAAGATCACGGCTATTCGAATAGATTAACTTCCCTGCAGGGGTGCACCACATAGCCCAACACGCTTGATCCCATTTGGCCGGACACACTTTCCTGGGTCATGCCCGGCCGCGGAAGATCAACACGTCGCAGCCCCACCTAGGCAAAACAGAGAGGCCAGCACGCCGGTCTAAACCTAAGCGCACAGGGGTCTGGGCCCATCGCCCATAGCACACCTGCACGTTGCGTACGCGGCCGAAAGCAGACCTAGCCTAGTGGCGTTCCAGTCCAATTCGGCGCGCGCCGCTCCGTCGCTGACGTCTGAAGTGCTTCGGCTGATACCACGATGTCGGGATACCCATAACTACTCCCACGTAGATGGTTAGTGCGTATAGGCTCGTAGCCAGACTCAGATCAAATACCAAGATCTCGTTAAGCGTGTTAAGTGTCCGCGAACGCCGAACAGGGCCAGGCCCACCTCTCTCCTAGGCGGTCTCAACCTGCCCTGTCGCTCCGCCACAAAGATCCACACAGAGGGCCGTCGGGACAAAGGTCCTTTCAGCCCCCAATCCGTGAATCACTCGCGGGTACTCTTCGAGCTGACCCGACTTTAGTCACCATCTGTATAGTATGTATGTATGTAGGTATATACCCGTGATCACCTCCCGAGTGATCACGGCCCAATAGTATAGCAAGGCAGACTGACAAGAATGTAGGGCCAATGATGATAAACTAGCATCCTATACTAAGCATTTAGGATTGCAGGTAAGGTATCAACAGGTGTAGCAACAATGTCAGGCTATGCATCAGAATAGGATCAACAGAAAGCAGTAACATGCTACACTACTCTAATGCAAGCAGTATAGAGAAGAATAGGCGATATCTGGTGATCAAGGGGGGGGCTTGCCTGGTTGCTCTGGCAAGAGAGAGGGGTCGTCAACTCCGTAGTCGAACTGGGCAGCAGCAGCGTCGGTCTCGTAGTCTACCGGAGAGAAGAGGGGGAAGAAACAATGAATACCAAGTAAACAGATGCATATCGATGCATGACATGTCAAGAAGCGATGCTAGGCGTGCCCTAACATGGTATAAGGTGGTACTGGTCAAGGGGGAATCATCCGGGAAAGTATTCCCGGTGTTTCGTGTTTTCGGGCAGAGGAGCCGGAGGGGGAAAGTTGCGGGTTCGATAGGTTAGGGGGGTGTGGTGGACGAACGGACTGCGTATCCGGAATCGTCTCGTCGTTCTGAGCAACTTTCATGTTGAAAATATTTTAATCCGAGTTACGGATTAAAAGATATGATTTTTAAAAGATTTTAACAATTTTGGAATTTAATTATTTATTTAATTAATTCGAAAAAATGTATTTATGACGTCAGCATGATGTCATGCTGACGTCAGCAGTCAACAGGGGTTGACTGAGTCAACCCTGACATGTGGGTCCAGTGGGACCCACCTGTCATTCTCTATTTAAATTAATTAGGGTTTAGGTTAATCTAATTACAGTTTAATTAAACTTAACTAGTTAATTAATTTAATTAAACCAGATTAATTAACTTAATTAATTAATTAATTAATTAATAATTTTATTAAATCATTTTAATTTTATTAATTATATTTATTGTTTTTATTTATTTTATTATTTATTATTTTTTTATTTTTTTATTTTTATTATTATTATTATTATTGCGTTCTGCGGGCGGGCCCCATGTGTCTGTGGCCCAGAGGGTATCGGGCCCCACCCGGCAGTGGCCAAGGGGGCCGACCGGGCGCGGGTGCGGGCGCCCGACTGGGCATCCGCCCAAACCGTCGGGGCGAGGAGGACCGAGGCAAGGCCGGGCGGCCACCGGAGGGGAAACGTCGACGGGGAAGCAGCAGGGCGCCACCGGCGACGCGGGCCGGCAGGAGCTGCCCATACGGCGGCGAGCAAGGGGGGGTGGCCAGGACGGTGCGTCGGGGCGGACGAAGCGAGGCCGGGGCGAGGTGGTGGGGGTTCCGGGGAGGAGGAGGAGCGAGGGAAGCAGGGAGGCGCAGGGTGCTGCGGGTGGGTGGCTCGCCGGAGCACACCCACGGCGAGCTGGCCGTAGGCGGCGCCCGCGAAGGGAGGCAGGTCGGCGAGCACCGTGGTAGGCCGAGACGGTAGGGGGGGAAGCGAGCGGGGCACTGGCCCAGTCGCGGCGCGGTGGCCGCGGCCGTGAGCGCGTGCGCGGGCGGGGCGAAGCAGCGCGAGGCCGGTGGCCATCGGGGACGGCACCAGGGCCTCGGCGCGGATGGCGGGCACGGTCGAATCCGGCGACGGGAGCAGAGGGGGAGAAGAGAGGGGCGATGCTCACGGCGCGGAGTA